>NW_019213407.1:115060-157898 GCF_002532875.2 Varroa jacobsoni
CATCAGCAACAAATATTAGGTTCTGAACTGTTGAGCAGTTTATATAAATAAGTTCAACTACACTGGCAGAATATCATTTTTATGTGTTCTATTTCAAAATGCATTGCTACTGATGCATACATTAAACTAAATACGAAATGCTATAAGTTTTTTCTTGTTTAAACGTGCACTAGATGGAGTACCTCATCATCAGATGACAACTTTAGTATCTCGCCGATTCGAGCCCGTTTTGAGCCCATCTATTACTTAGAAAAATTTTAAAGCATGCTGCCAGCGTATCGTTGTTCGTTTATTCTTTACGTCAAATTCACGCTCTCTTCGAATTTCAGGGGGTTTGTCTATTGTCTATTTTGATAAGAAAATACACCGAGATATAGTTGTCCTAAGTTGGAGATATAAATCGCAAAGCAGATAAAAAGCAAATAAACTCGGAAATTGAAATTTTGAAATCGACCAGAATATTGGAAAAGCTACGCTCCTAATCTAATCTAGGACATAACTTTAATTCTCAGCAGGCTAACTATAGCGTATGCTTTTCGAAATAAAGCATATGCTTTTCGAAATAAAGCGTACGTATATGGTTATATATTATTCTAAGCCCTCAAACAGTATTGACGTTACGTTCAGTCATGTCAAGAGATTTGAATTAAATTTGAAGAACGAGACGTTTTCCAAGAACAAAGCATTGAATGTAATATTTATCCCATTCGAAACACGTATAGTTAATGAAATTGTATCTATTCATCAGTTCTAGTGAAATATGGATGTTGTTGTAATTAGCGACACTAGAGCTCCCGTCTTTTTTTACTCGTCGACTGTTTCTGTTCGGGCTCAACGCGGCTTTGACGTGCCGAAACTGTATCGGCCATTGCCTTAGCAAATAAAAGAACCGGAGGGCCAATTACCGTCGGTTCGAGCCCCGCGTTGCAGGACGCTATCAAACATCTATCTAGCTGATGCGGTTGACACAGAAGTGACGCAGAAAAATTGACCGCGTAAAAAAGAACAACGAACTCACACGGAAATCTGAAAGGCTTTATCGGTGAAAAAATGCAAAGGGAAACAGTTTCAAATTTGTAGCGGAACCTGGATTATTCTCTTCGGAAAATTTCATCGTAATCGCGTTATCTGTGCTCTTTTCTTTTAGGACTATAGAGAATTATGTCGATTTATGTTTACGTCCCAAATGCAGTTTGAGGTAGGGACGTCCTAATGACTTGAAGTATGTAAGGGCAACTCAACGTGAGTTCCATCACGATATGTGAATATGCTAAATAGTTCTGCAATAAGCCTCTGGATGCTTCTATATGCGCGCAATATTCAGAGCAAATTCGTGGCAATGATAAATTTATTTAGCCAAGATCACAGGACCTGTATTTCACGAAATAAACCTATAGTATGGTAAGCTCGTAATTTCTGTTACTCGAAATTTCGTTGATATCGCTATTTACATCGTGTACAGTTATGCAATATAGAAGGGTGACAAATCATCTGAAAGTGCGACTAGAACTCTCGAATTATGTTAAAAATAGGTGAATCCACGATTTCCCTTTAGCACGTCGAGATGACGTCCGTTCGAAAGACCATTGGGTCGAAGCGAAATTGTTGGTCTGTGGTCAGCATTGTATGCAACGTGCGGCCTAGCTCCCACGGTAAGTAAAAAATTGCCTGATGCAATAGATTCCAGCGTACTTCTACCAATCGTAGACGATTCGTTTCTAGTACGTAGAGGTTTATTATGATTTGCCAAAATAATTAGCTGCGCACCGTACAGGGAATTTCGAAGGGCAAAGACGATAGCGGCTTCCGATGCGACCAACTGAATTTCTACAACGGTAAGATGGGCCTACAGTAAAAACTCAGCCGAAAATTGCAGTCGGTATTTCGAAAACAGTCGGAGTTCTATGTATCATAGGCTAAGCCCCAGCTGTGACCTTCGAAAGGAAGAAGATTTATTTAAATG
Source organism: Varroa jacobsoni (assembly GCF_002532875.2). Lineage (NCBI taxonomy): Eukaryota > Metazoa > Arthropoda > Arachnida > Mesostigmata > Varroidae > Varroa > Varroa jacobsoni. The sequence goes on from NW_019213407.1 coordinate 117,024, forward strand.
AGATAAGTCCGCTAACACGCTCGTGTTGTAAGCAAGCACCAAATAGATCGTCTGTACACGGATTAAGAATTTCTCAGATTAGAAGGCTAGGTTCTCTTGAACAGATCTAGAACATTGTTGTGACTATGAGCAAGGTAACTGTAAATCAAGTGTAAAATCTTTTCAGTAACAGCTAACCGCTTTTTCAGTCGCTCTGAACTGAAGCTGTACACAGCTTTATTTATCGCAACGGAAATAACGTGAGATGACATATTAAGCGACCGAGTGCGGACACGATGCCCCAACGTGAACCGTAACGGTCTTTTTGCGCATGGTTTTCTTTCAGATTCAAACATTTGTGTGTCATAGCTATATTATTAACATAATCTGGGAGTTGGAGAGAGTCTGACATTTGAAAGGACACCTTTTATACAGTAAACGACGTTCAGCAGAAATAGACGACCTGGTTTACGGGGCCTTTCAATAAGCATCTACTGTTGGTTCTTGGACTGTTGGATCTACTGGTGGACTTTGTTTGCAGGTGCGGAACCTTAGAACGATTCAATGTTACTATTTTAAGTGTTACCCGTATAAATTTAAGACTTTAAGACGATAGTACATTACACGACCTCAGAACAATGTGTATTTTGAATCACAAACATTTTCTGTGACGAATTTCTTTTATACCTTGTCTAGGCGTCTAAGGTAGTTCACTAAAGGCAATTGCTTTCCTTTACTAAGGAAGAAAAGTTCATTACCAAAAAATGCTATATATATATATATATATATTTGCTAGTCAGAACGATGGGCGACACGTTACTCCGGAACGTTGGTATCTGCTATACGAAGTAAGGTAATGCGTTTCAACAATAGTTCAAACATTTTTAAACCACTGTTCGAAGACGATACGGGCAAATTAAAACTAGCGCTTTACGGTGACAAGAAACTAGCCGTTAGTGTCATGGCTGTCCATCTATTTTGAGACATCTGGATATAAAAATCTATGTGATCCAAATCCAGGATATATTGTCATCGATGCCCCTCGTCGATTTTTGCTCCCAAAAGGGCCAAAAATAATAAAAAATACGATATCTATCTTCGTTAAATGCTTAAACTAGACTATCATGCAAGAATTAGCCTTTAACGAGGACGTATAATTACAGTTTATTGTTATGTAGTGAAAGCGCAGTGAGAGATGTGTGCTTGACTGATCCGATTCTGATCTGACGGCGCTTTACAAAGCAACGTAATAAGCACAAAGTCTTCACGCTTGACCGTCGAAGCTTCCCTACGTTTACGTAGTCTTATAAATAGGCTAGTATTATTTTTGAACCTTTAAAACAAGTAGTTGCAGAAGTAACTGCATATTGCTTAGAGTTTGTATGGCCACAGATGTTAATTGGCTTTAATTAGCCTGAAAGTCATCTAGGTTGAAAAAAAATTCTAGTAAATTTCTATGAAGCTTATGCTAGCTTGCAGATAGTCCTCTGCGTCAAACCTTTCGTTCAGCCCAAGTGAGAAGAGCCCGTTTACATGCGACTGAAACGCCCACCTGCTCCATTGACCTGCTAACAACGAGGACATCTGAATGGACTTCTAATGATTGATCATTGTCATTCCATGTAATACAGAAAATATAGCTTTAGGCGTGCTAATCTTGTTTACAATAAACCCAACCAGTGCTGGGCCTCACCCAAATGCTGCCGCCGATACGAATGCCAAGTTGCTACATCTACGTTAGGCAGGCTCATGCCGACTCGCAGTCTGATCAAGACAGAGTTTAGTGTCTTTCTAGGTCTATCTATCACATATTTACACGTTCGTCATTTAGTCTAACGTCTATCTTGAATGTTGTTAGATAGCCAGGTTTGAAGCAACAACAACCTGTAATATGCGTGTTTATCTCGTTCAAGGTGGGGCTAAGTCACGTACTACCCGAATCAAGGGAAAAATAATGGGTCGCATAACGTGGTATAGGGAAGCGTGTGAAGCAGGTATTTGTTTTACACAACAAACAATTCTACATAGTAAACAACTTAACTGACATCATGCTTCGAAGAACTTAGTTTCAGCTTAAAATCTCCGAGGTAATGATATAAAAATATTTTTGTTCATTACCAATGTTTTGGAGTGTTAATTTTACAAATGGAAATGCCATGGTAAGTGATGTGCCTATGATTGGTTTTCTCGAAAGCTTGATTCAATCGTTGCTATCGGGTCGTTGAGCGTTTAGTTGAAATGACGTAAAAGTCTACGTTAATCTGTTATGATCATTGTGATCTCATGAGAATTTTTAGAATACGGCTAATAACAGGCTCTAAGCAAACGCTAAGGCGAACGAGCCGCTGACATATTTAGAGGAAATTAAGTTAGTTAATAAGAGGAAATCTAAAAAAAAAAATGAGAACCATTTTCAGTTTAAATCACTAAGTTTTATGAGGTAACTTGTTGAAATAATAATTGTTTGTTGATGTAACTTGATTAGTTTCAAAAAGTAAGGGAGTTGCTTTTCTAGGTAAGCGATAGGCCCGATCAAAGGACGGTCACAGTCTCTCCGAACTGACCGGTGTATTTCGGATACAAATACCATACTAAAGGTTCGATTTTGAACTCGAGACTTTTCTTATATAAAAAGGCTCTTGATAAAATACCGTCTCAAGGAACTCGCTTATATGATGCGGTCCTTCGTTTTTCATTAAATTGTCGCCTAAAAATTGCGTTATCAGTCAATGATTTAAATAGAAACACGGAATCATTTCACCACGACGCATAAAACCACTTATTCGATTTGCTTTGATCGTTACATCAATAGCTTCTTAGCCACGAAAAATGTGTTGAAATTGTTGTGTTGTGAAAAGGGTGTTGAAAGTGAATTTGAAGTGAAGGTGAACAAACGCATGATTTTACTGAGAAATAGATTCATTCGTTAAAGTATCAACTTTAGCTGTACTACGAAACAGAGAAACAAACACAAAACGTAAAAAATACCCTAGTTTCTATAATTAGGCCGATTTCTACAGTATATACTTTCTAGTAAATTTCCCTTAATAGTTTTAAAACGAGTTGATTAGGCGGTCTAAAACCTCCGGCTTCATTTTATAAACTACAAACTCGTTGCAGACAAACCTATAAAAAATGTCATTTTTTAATGAGTATTTTCTACAATTTTTCGTATTATTTCCGATGATTCAAGGTGTGATAAATCATTCTTAACTATTGATTACTCCTTAATCAGCCATTTTGATCGCGTCATTAAGAGAACGGGTGATTGTCCCAGTAGATGGGCATCATTCGTCGTTGATATGGTATCAGATTTTCGGGCTTAAATCGAAAAGGACGCAATGACACCATGTTCCGCTATAGTTAACGCGGTTGATCATGGCCAAGCCACTTATTCTCTCACGAGAAAGTATAATTGACATTACACAATCTCATATAATTTACTAGTCTAGCTAATTCATGGCAATGCGGCACGCTTTATTTTCTTCTACACAGAAACACAAAAAAAAAACGGCAAAGAATTGCGTACGGAGAAAATCTCTAATGAGGTGACGGGATCTACCTTTAGACCTTGAATGATAACATTTTGTTGACGACTGGTAGTGTGTATATATGTATGCAATGTTGGTACCTTTTACTATGGCGGCTAGACCTTTAGATATTATTAATCAAGCAAAAATCCACTGTGATCCATATATGTAAAACCAAAATGGACACGAGATGATTTAACGAGAGATTTCACGTCGTATATAACTCAATATACATATCCAAGTTATTTTCTCGAATAATCCTGCAGGGAGGGTAATTGAGCAGTTCAGTACCTGGTAAAATATCGGTGAAGTCATACCCGACAATGTTTTGATTTCATTGAACTTATCGGTGACTGATAAATGGCGATAGAGAGTCTTCGATTGTAGAGTTTGTACAAAGCGTAGCGCTGCCTCCGTAATGGGCTACGCTGACATCGCCCATTTTTTTGGCCTGCTATCGGCCCGAAATTCGGTGCACCTAAGCGACACTTTAGCAAGTTTATAACTAGCAACGTTGCTTGAGGCACGGTTACTGTCAGAAAGTTATTTACGAAGTAGAGACGGAATATTTTGGAAATGACGAGCAAATAGTCTAGGTTCCGAATTGATAATATAATTGCAATAAATAGTGGTTATATTGGATGAACAAGACCGCCAAGAATGACTGGCTAGTGACCGATTCCTGCTTTGTTCTTTCACCTCACATCATGTTTTCACGGTCGTTTATATAAACTAAATATAACTAAGCAACAAACTCCTCTCAACTAGGACGAGCGAACTGTCACAGCTGCCCTCGAGCGCGGTCATAACGTCTATCTATCAATTCGTCATGACAATTTACAACGACCTCATTCAGTTCTGATCGTATGGAAAAAGGGCAACTGACTATGATCGAACGCTCATAGTCAGTTGCCCCTTTTCCATTCAGTACTAGTTCCAATTCTCTCGATTCGAACTCGTGTGAACGTTACATTCCTATATAAATGTAAACATCGAAATGGTTAATCGCCGCGGGTCTATTCAACAACAGCAACGCCGACCGCGTCCGTCATGATCGGTTAACAATGGAATATGATAATTGTGATGGTAATGACGAAGGACGGAGACTTCTATAAAGAACTTATAAGCGATCGGTCGTCGCAGCGGCAATGTCATCCATAATGAGGAAGGTCTCCATTGTCTGAAATCTTAAGAGGCCCGTTCGCAACACACGCCCCATCATCCCGCACTACCCATGATGCGTACATCTGCTTGCCTGCCAGTTTTTCGGTTTTCAGCGTTACTTTAACTACTGCCGGCTTTTACCTGTCTAGCCGAGAATTCCTCTAGGTGTACATGAAGAAGCTAGATAGTGCGTTTGTAAAAGTTGTGTTGATGTTAATGTACCTGTACATCTCATATCTTCAGTGTTGATCTACGCTTGCAGGCTTAGTAGTCATGTACGTATCAATGCGGCGAGTCTAGTCTAGTTGGAAAGTATTATCGCTGGTCAAGTCTAGTGACTTTTGCGTTGTCATTACGTGTGCTAGGATCAGATAAGTACAAAGCTCTTTCTTGTTCAAAACAGAAGGAGACACTCCAACAGCGTTCTGTCGCCGGTACCTATTAGATGCGACAGGAAACAACTAGGACTAGGATTACGGGCTGACGTCGAGCGCAGTAGGAATCAATTCTGTCAGTTTTGTTAAATCGACTTTCATTGTAGCAGTGCCACCGTTGAGTTGACGCGCGTTAAGCGTAGATATCCGTCAATAGTCATTGACTAGTGGATTTAAATAGTGGGTCCAAACAGCGAAAGAAAACGAGGGATGCGCACCTTCGTGAAAAGAGTTTTCCAGTACCAGGACCTAAGTCCGTTTTGGTTAAAATTGAGATTGTCGATGTCTGTGTCCGCTTAATAAATTATATAGTTAATTAGATTTCTTTACACTAGCACTATAAGTGAATCTAACCTGTATTTTGAACGTGAGCGGGCAAACCTTACATTTGGAACCCTGTGTTTGCCTATGTGTGCCATTTGATCTAAAGAGTGCTTTTGGGGTGTCTATATTCCAGATTTCCACAGGATAGTTTGTCAGAAACATCTGAAAAAAATAAATATATACAAACTTAAAATCAAGAATAAGTAGACTTGGGTCCCTGTGCACGAAAGCCTTTTATGTATCGTCCGACGATGTCTGGGTGGCAATACGCTTTTCACAGCGCTATACGCAGCGTTTGATTGACAATACGCCTCAAATGATTACTGAATGTCTTGATAAGTAACCCCTAGACTATTCACCGTTACTAAATTTATTCTTGATAATATTAAATAGTGTTCAATGTATTAAGTGTGTAGTGAAATGATCATATGGTCGAAAAATCAATTTTAGTCTATTACGCGTTACGATTGGTATCTGAGCACCGTCGATGGGGCGTCGGCCTTCAGGGGCAATGTAACAGAAAGGTCTATCCGGCTTGTCATTTCCGTTTGAAAGGAATAATGCCGAATTGGCTCAACGTTGAAGTAAACAACAACTTAATTTTCCGTTTTATACAAAATCACTTAAAATTCGATCGAAGATTCCAAAACGAACTATATCCAAGACGATGCTAATTTTACACAATTAAATTGAATATGGAGCTTTCTTTATTGGTAACCCTAAACAAACAAGTAGCCATTCGTAACGAAAATATTTGACGGTGTTTTATTACCAGTGAAGCTGGAGAGGCTTAACGGGAAAATATACAGAAAGATGAGAGGAATGGGGGGCAGTTATAGAATCAAGAGGAACGATTGCTCAAGGTAATCATGAAGGGAAACGTTAATAGTAGACGTTTTAAAAACGTAGAATAATGCGAGCGTCTCAGGAGAATCGGGAAGAGAATTTCCAATTATAGAAAGTTGGTAATTGGGCTCTGGCGTAAGAATTAGTAATGGAGATTAAGGATGAGGAAAGTGTGCCCCTTGGTTGAAGTCCTCATCCTGGACAAATAGATAATTCGTTGTCAATCATTCAAAGCATAAGTTGACATCCTTGCCGATATAATGTGACCGATTGTTTAAGCAGAGCGATAATATTTTATATGAGCTACACTCACCACTATAAAAGCTACATTTTGAAAAAGAGTCCTGTGTAAAAAGAACGCTCCTTGACCGTACGGAGTGACCGGCCCGCCGGTAATCGAGCCATAACAGCTGATTTAAACAAATGTTATGCTCAAACTTTTCATTCCAGCTGGTATAAGTAAGCAGTGTCTATAGACTCTATATATGTGGTCGAGATATCATCCCGCTATCTATATACTTCTAGGTTTATCTATTTCATCGACAAAAGTGGTTTAAGGAGGAGACTCCTGGAGGCCGATTTCACCTTCATATGACCTTACCCATATAGATGTTTTAATTGCCACGCAAGGATAGCGCTCCCTGGCGTTTTGGGCGAATATGTGAAAGTTACACAAGCCGATGGGGTGGACCACTTGCAGCTTACTGCCCGCACGTAAGGAATCACTGAGCTGAATATTGAAATTATACAACATGCGAGTTCGCCTATGAGCAGCACCGGTATGCGGGAGATAGTTATCGATATATACAGAGGGGCCTGTTCTACCCTTATTTCAAATTAGATGGACTGACAGGAACTACAGAGTTGGCTAGAATACATATCTAATCTAGGATATCAACGTCCCTCAAAATGTAGTCGGAATCCAGAGCGCAAAAATATCGTATCACGTTGAACTAAATGTGCATTAGTAAGAAATGTTGGGTGGATAAACTACTAACGAAAAAACAACAAAGACATTAGAGCATTACCGTTTGATGCTCTCACAGGAGTAACAACAAGTTCTGCTCTCCGTAGTCAAAATACAATAGCGTTTTCGCCTCGACTGTAAGTAAAAGGATGTTGCATATGGTTTTCGAAGTATAAGATAAACATGGAACGCGAAACGAAGTGGCGGGAGGAAGGTCTATTAATCCTCGACCTTCCATCGGACCCGAAGCTCATAGTGTCAAGAGGATCCGTCAATAAGCAAACCGCGAATTTGGGTCGTGGCTACGTTATCGTTATTCACAGATATAATCTTTATTTTCACTGATTTGAGACAATAGATATATAAATCCTTTCATTTTGGTAGCGGTAGTAGCTTCAACGTGGAACCCCTAGGCTCATAACATTGAGTTTTTTCTTCTATCCTCTTATTTGGTACATTGCGAATGTTTTGGGGTTGTCAATTTTACGAGTGGAAATATTAGTTAAAAAAAATCATGCTGATATCTTTAAAAAGTACGCAACGATATGAAGCTTCAAATTATTTAAGGAGGACCCCCTAGAACACAATTACAGACTGGTTAAGTTTGTAAAAGACAAAAAAAACTTTCAGGAAAAAATTAGTTGAGCTCCATGCAGGCGACTTGCGCATGTGGATTGTATCATCGCATGATATTTTAAATTATTAGGTTTTACTAGCAAAATTATTTAAGAAGCGTTCGATTAGAAAGTTACCTTTTAGTTCTAGAAAGTGGTGGAATCGGTTTTCGAAGCAGGCAAACGGCCTGGTTTTAAAAGGGTCCATAATCTTTCTCCAATAGCCGATATATTTTAGAGACGAGCACCATATTAAACGTTCAACTAGAACAAAGGCTATTTTTGGCTACAATGGTTAAATACCACATCGAGAAATTATCAAGTACATGAATTTGAAAAAATATGTGATATGAATAAATAAATCTGTAACTATTCCTGTATTAGGCCCCCATATATTTCCATATGAGGTTTGCAATACAATTAAAATGAAAGCACTATTTCACAGCAGCATATAAAACAAACGAAGTGCCATTTATTCGGTTTTTATGTATAGATACATACTCTTCGAAGTACACCAAGTGTTTGCCCTTACGTAACAAATAACTAATTAATCCCATAACTTGAATCGCAGTTATAAAACATAATGTAGAAACAAACGAAAACCGCTATAAAGCTGGTATCTTGAAAACAATTATCCTTTGCTAAGGTTATAACAAGCTAATTCAGCAGCTAAAAACCCCCGGGTTAGGTTTATGAGCTACGAATTCGTTACACATAAAAGTATATAGAATGTGCATTTTTTCTAACTAGTTTATACATTATTTGACATTTTAATGAAAGCCACCGCTGGTGGTCTTTTTATAGCACTGAATCTTCTTAGCGCTAGCGCACGCGCCACTGCCCTGTGCAAAGTATCTTTGCTGTGGAAAAACGAGCCATATAAAGAAAATTCATCGTGTAGTAGGTAAAAATCAGCGACGTAATTCTAGCTGAAACTCAGATCTCCACCCGTCTCTACGACGGTTGTGAAGGATTTGCAGCGTCTTTGTTCGCAGCTACGGCGACCAGCTAGCTATTCCACAATGGTCTTTACATGTTAATCATCATGACGAAATTTGATGATTTTTCAAGTCAATATGATATAAAAGTACGTTTTTTAAGTATCAGAGCAATCTTTGAACGACTGCTTTTACCCTTTAACAGCCAGCTATTGGCTGTATATACGTCATTTGTAACCGGTACCCCCTAGTGCAAATCAGCTATAGTTTTTACAGTAACAGTATTTAGCGTAATCTTTGCCCTTAACACAATTAGCGTTCGAGCTGTACCAATCTAGGCGTTCAATTCTTGAGAGCAGCTCAAACTTGCCATCTTTGTACTTTGCTGAAGCTTCAAACGTCGCCGTCTTTGGGTGTGCGTATAAGAGGATCTTGTAAATTTGAAACTGCTTATCGGGGTCCTCTAGTTCGAAGACATCATAAATTCGCTGGAATGTCCAGGTACGGCAAAGGTTCGTTACATTATTTTTGACCAGCTCCTTGTTTGCAGTGCGAATAACAAAGTCTGCAAATTTCTTGGCCACTGGTCCAAAAGTGGCCATCCGCACTGCCCGCAAGCATGAACAAAACTGAAGATTAATGCCTGCATCAAGGCAACTTCGGCTCTCAGGAATCTCTCGCGATATAAGGCTCAAACCGTGGCCTTGCTCCGTATCGCCGTTCATGGCCCACGATGTGGCCAGCTCCCGCAGAGTGGCGTGTATATCATACACGGTAATCAAGCGGCGTGAGTTTACTACCAGGTTGTCGATTATATCAGGCCTCAGTTCTATTAGCTTTGGCGGTAGTATAGTATAGAAATAAGGCATCATGTCTTCGTACCGGCCGACCGTGGTACCTCGCCACATTTCGAGGCGTGAACCGTGGTCAGAGAGGAACAAAATAACAGTATTATTCAGAAGACCTGTTTGTTCAAGACGTTCGAAAAACTGAAAAAAATCGTTATCTGCTCGACGGGCGCCATTAAGGTGATCATGTGAAAGTTCTGAAAACCAGGCATACGCAAATAAGGGATTACTACGTTTCGCTATGTGAAGGGAGTCAATGAGATACTGCAGGTAGATTCTTTCGGCAAACTGATCACCGATGCAAAGCTTTTTCCCTTTCTGTTCTTTTAGATCGCTCCTATCGATGTGCTGCATCAACGCCCGTGGATAATAGTCTGTGGGTACTTTACGAAAGCCCTGCATTGAGGGATGAATAAAGAGGCCCGTTTGCCACTGTTCTTCAAAGAACATCGTGCTGAACCCCTGCTTCTTATAGTAGTCCCAGATATATTCGGTCAGATTGTCAAAGTAGTTTCCGATCGCACGGTCCATGAGCCCGGGAATGTAGCTTACACCGGTTATCATCGGAATCTGATTCGGTGCAGAATTTTCGCCAATTTTATTATAGCCGAACATCTCCACAACACCAACACGATTCTCTAGCCAGTGGCGCGTTTTCCTCATTTGCCGTAGAAAATTGAGTCGAGACAACGCGTCTATGCCAAGTACCAAAACATTAAATACCTGATTGTCGCCCGAACGCACGCGATCAGGACGAGCTTTTGGAAGCAGCAGCGGTTGCTCGTACGTTCGATCGTGCTGGGTATCCCTACACGAGATCCAGATATATTCTTCTGGCGTGCACGACCCCAGACGATATGGTTTCGGCATCGACATATCGAACGACACGTCGGGTCTAGCGGAATGCTCATCGCGAATAGGCTCCCGGTACGAGCACTGTAATGAGCTAATGTCGAGTTTCGGCGACTGTTTAACCACCATGTCGTCGTTCAGAACGGGACAAGTTTGATTGTGGACTATCTGCGTCGTAAATAGCAATGGCACCGCATCTTCAGGGCACTCAGTTATCGGTTTTTCGAAATAGTTTGCTACGGCGGAATCAAATGGGTCGAATGTGGGCACGAAGCATTTCGAAGTGTTTAAACTAAAAGGTTCTATAGGTTGATCAATGACTCGATGCAATTTGCGGCGTCTGACATTTTCACGTTCAAAGTAACTCTTGACGCCGATTTCCGTTGGCCGTGCTACGAAGGTGATTTTATTATTTGCTTTAGCGGAACTGTTACCAACGGCAAACAAAACAAGCGTTTCTTCCGGTAGATCAACAATACTACTAATATGAAACAAAATAGATACGGCCGAAATATTGAAAAGCACCAGAAGTGCCTTAAAGCGTTGAGATAGCATGATAGTTTGGAGCGATCTCGAACTGGAAATGAGAAAACAAATGAAATTCGTTAACCAGGACCGAAGTAACGTTACGTTCAGATAGAGCTAGCGGGGCTAATAACAGCCGGCACGTGTTGGGTTGTCCAGTAATTTTTTGACGAAAACAAATCCATTGCAGCACCACCTCCCTTAATGTTATTTATGATCATGACATAGTTAATTAATGCAACATGTAAGAAAAACGGAGGAGGTTTTGAGCGGTCAGAATGTTTCCTGAGGAACCTAACCGCCACTGCAAAAGCAGTAAGAACGTGCTCGTAAGAAGTCTCTAATTTTTTTTTATCGTACCTACAACGGTGACTTCAAATTTCGGCGCACAGAAGGTTTATAAATATAAGCATTTTATTATGTGTATCGAACGGTGAACTGTCTTTTCGATGCTGCGTAGGTCTTCAGATTATAATAATAATAGCGGCTATTGTTGTACATTATTTTATATTGACACTTCTCGTTTGGTCATCAGGTGCAGTGTCAAAGTTCAAAGAGGTAATCCAGCTGCGCTGCAAAATGAGCTCAAGCCCTAGTGAAGTTTCCGTTAAATTTTATTTACGTCATCCGGCTAACCATACAGTATATTCCATGCAAAAATGTATATATAGCAGATAATAGATGTTAATATTGGTAGCTGATCGTCAATCTCGAACACTAAAAGTAAATGTTTGGTGAACAGATCTTTTTGACTGCTGCCCTAGTGTCATGCATAGAAAAAGCAATACTTATGACGCGAGCGAGGACACTCAGCTTGCTTTTGGAATGGATATTCTGCGTTAGTATCTTATATATAAGTGAGGTTGTGGATCAACAATAACAGAACAAAGTTATACTTAAACTATAGTTTACGATATGCAGTTTGTGTTCGGTAACAATATACACCTCTAAATCGAACATGGACCGCCTATAGCTATCAAACATGCAGAATCACCATCTGAGGTCGGTAGACACTAATAGGTAACTTTTATAAGGCCACAACTATCGCCCTGGACGGACAATATATTAGAATGATGCAATGCTAATTATGATATACTGAATTGGTACTCTTCTTCCTTTTTTATCAACCACGCTCGTCATAACGATACGCACATATCTACAAGACCGTACGAATCCATCTAATGTAGGCAATTGTAAATCGACGTATCTAACAGAACCCTTCAGTTTGTGACAACGATGACCAAATTGCTTCCCAATGAACGATTGAAGTGTTCACCTATCAATTCGTAACAAGTTTTAATCAAAACAAATAACAGTCCTTATATGGGTACGATTCCGGTCATTTTCTACTTATTACCAGCTCTAGTACTTTCAATCAGAGCTCGGCATACTGACATTAGCACAATCGTTCGAACAGTCAATTTTTTCTGGAACGCTGCACAGCGTCTAGGAAGAAGTGGGTACAAAATGCCTAGACAGCATGACCTTTTCCTATCATCTCTGAGGTCGTCGTTTCTGATCATCAAGAAACCGGCGGTTATAAATTGGCCGTGCACACACATTTCATACGGTTGGCATTTTCAGAAATGTCCATACGACAGTCGGAGCAGCATTTCGTTTCGAGCAACCTTTAAACGCTTCACAATAACACAGTCCTATGCTGTAAAGACACCGTTCTGCTTCGACGGGTCCATTTGTGATGTTTAAAGACACGTAGATTCTTGATCACCACCGGTATCCATAATGTATGCACTGCGTATTTATCCGCCAACAACGCGCACCATGGCAATTCTTATGAGCCGATAATAGGGGTAGGCGGGGGTAATTGTGATCATGATAATGGTGGAGGCGGCGGATGGAAACTTCTGTAAAGAATTCCCATGCGAATAGCGTCAGCGTTTATGGAAACAGAGAAACTCTGAAAGCGACGTTAAGCAATTGGTGCTTTGTTCCTTTCCGTTAACGTAGTGTGCACACCTGCATGCCTATTGCTTACTCTGATCTCCACGGCGACCGTTTGGCTCTCAGTATTGCCTCGGCTGAGACAGGCTTTTCCGTATAGTTGTGGACCCTTTTCTTTGTGGAAGTATTTAACAGTACGTCTGTAATAATTTATACGTCACGTAACATCTCTACGCGTTATTATTTATCGGCTCGCCCGTATAATTGACCTACGCGCAACGCTTACTCACAATACCTACCGATACAGCGAGGCCAAGCCAGTGAGAAGGGATCGTTGCCGATTGATACTTTTGTTATAGTTAATAAGGTCTGGATCGTCATCACAGCTGTCGTGGTAGGCTTACCACAGAACGCTCTCGCCCTTAAAACAGAAAGGGGCGTTTAGATATAGAATGGCATTAACAGTAGGAACAGTGGCGCTATCATACTGGATACGTCATGTAGAGCAGTGCATGCGACGTGAAACAGGCCGATTCTTAGCGAATGACCGGCGTCAGCAGCGATGGTAACAGGTGTAGTAGGACCCACCCCCCATCAAAGCTGAATTGATGCAATCTTCAAATTATTGCCGAAGAAGCAACACCTTCATTGTTGTTTCTAGGACCTGGCTCATGCCGAGCGTTAACAAATATGCTTTTAGGGTGTTTAGGTTACAAATTTTCCCAATATTCCTTCCCTGATTGCCAAACGCACTTAGAAAATCTAAAGAAGAAACCAAACTGAGGAAAGGCATGCATCGTAAAACGATGTTTGGGTGAGTACGTCTGCTACTCACGCAGTTACACATTACTTTAGACGCCTGTTTTCCAACACGAAATGAAATGTATCCATCGCTATTAAATATCGCTGATGAAAGTATATAGCTTGAATACAAAAATGGTTATCTTATTACATAGTCTCAAAAAGCAGAGTGAGCCTACTTCTCGTCATGGTTAACCTTTAAACTTGACCAATGGTGCATCAAATCAGGCCTGAAGAGGCGATGTAATCGAACGACTTCTGCCTTATGTATTGGTTTCGCTTCAAGAGAATAACATCGAATTAATTCGAAGTTAGGTTAGACAGTAACTATAATACGTGGATTAGTTCACTTTATAGAAAAGTAGTTTCACCAAAGATTCAGAAATGTTGTTGACAACCCTAAAGGGCGCCATGTTTGGTACAGTTCGATCACCATTTCGTCTGAGCATCGAATAATTTAGATTTTGACTGGATATTTTTGGAACGAAACAGCTAGACATAGCTAGATGTGTGGACAATTCGCCTCACAAGGCAGTTGTTAAAAGAGTCCGATCAGTTCCTTAAGTAGATCAGAAAACATCGACGACCGCTAAATTTTTAATGCGGCCCAATCAGGAAGACTTCAATGAAAGTCACGTGATTCTCTGGGGCGTGGGGTAATAAGCAACTTGTTAACAATCGACTGATGAAAGCAAATTTTACTCTATTGATTCGTTTTTCCCGAGCCGCACCATCTGCAAAAACTCTTTATGACTAAGACAAAAATTATTTTCTAAGCGACGATGAATTCACTTTCGGCTCAATCCCTGCGATGCCATATCACCAACAGAATTAGAGCTTGACGTTGCTCTTTGGTTCAACATGTCGAGTAATAGCCACGTTGGGATGACTTGTTATGATCTTGATAGTATGCACAGCGACTGCCCGCACGAGTGTTGCTTTTGAGAGAGTACGTGGAAAATAAACATACCAAAATTCGCTTAATTTGAGTTTTCAGCAATGCTTAGTAAATAAATCTAATATATTTAAAAAAGGGGAGCAAAGCTAAGGGGTACCGAACGAAATTGTTTTTACTGACATGACCGTAAACTAAGGAGACATTACGGTGCATGTTCATTTAACTTGAGTAGTTTTGTTAAAAAAAACAAAAAAACCTCAGACACTTTTTAAAGTGGCCCCTGGCATAGGGATAGGAAGTTTCACTTAACTATTATTTAGATTTTGACTGGATATTTAGTCAAAAGGTTAGACATTCGATCGCTATTGTCAGACATATGAAAACGATAGCCCGTGTACCCAATCCTGATTTCGGCTTCTTACTATTGCCTGTGAATGTATACCTGTAAGTTTCGATCAGCCGTTAATACATATCAACAACCTGGTACGGTTTGGGTAAAATCGTTACATTTCTAATGCCTGATACGTCGATACGTTTGCCGGGCTATGGCGGTATGACGGCACCGTCGTTAATTGGATCGCGGGTGCGGTTAGAAAGCAACGAAGGTATGGTTTTTTTTAAACATAACCTCTGTTATTATTGACGACTTCGCGTTTGGTATTTGTACCAGCAATCGAAACATTCAGGTCGACAAGTATAGCTATACGCACCAGGTACCGACATCGATCCCCCTATTGTGGCCGTAGTCAGCTTTTGAAATGTACAACATTTTCTAACAAATAATTCTAACTATTATATGCACTAATGAATGGTATCATATCTGCAGTCAGGTTGCCCAACACAATATACAACGTTATATGGTGCTGGCAGTAGTACGAGGTATTCAAAGTTAACTGAGCACATGGTTTAATGATAAATTTTGGTTTGAATTCATAAGGCGTTGGCGTATGTGCAACTCATCCCACCATGGTGCAGTGTATCGTGCATTAAACTACAAGATACAAACTGCCTCGAAAAAAGGTATCGTAAAACCTACGAATCCTGTTTGTATAGAACTGGTTCCTTGGTGCCGAGTTCACTATTTCTATCATTGGCTTTTGCAAATTATGTTTGTTTCAATCTGGCAATGATTGTAAATTATAGCTTACATGCAAAATTCAGGCTTCCGTTAGCCAAGGCACAGTGGGAAAAAGTTTCTTTAACTCTGTGCCCGTTCGGTGCAGAAAGTGCGGTATAATGACGATGAAAGGACCGTATACGCAGCTTTACGACGTTTTCACGCAGGTACCATTTGAGAATCTTGCATTTGCTAAAATAAAAACTTGGTCGGATGACGTACACAAGAACGATAATGTTTAATCTGCATTTACTAAAAAATCGCAGACGGTATTCAGCAGATGACTATGATCATTACGACAACGATCAGCTCTGATCGATTGTCAGATCTTTTTCAGTTTAATAGCGTTTTGCAGTGGCACGTTATTCTTAATCTGTGACTTCGATACGATTCGTGACGCGTCTGTTCTTTAAACTGATTTATATTGTACCAACTGTGAGAAGACGTCAACTAAAGAGACGCCGGTCTTTTGTGTTAAGTAGTACATTAGTTGAACTTGTCTAGCCAAAATGGCATCTTAAAAACACACAACAAAGCTACCAGCTCGTACAGGTTTCAGAATGAAAAGAAAGAGGTTGCCAGACGGACATTTGGCGTTGGAAAGTAACTTTACCCTAATAATTTAGCTAACCAAAATTGTAAATAATATATGGCTGGCAAAACGCTAAACAAGTTCCGATAAATTCATCATAGATGATTTTAAAGTTTTCCAGCTGCCAACAAAGTGTCACATGTATGTTGCTTAAGTTTACCGCGGCATATTTGATTATGAGATCGAACACCCAGTGACGAAATGGTGTAAAAATCAGCTAACGGCCCAAATACTCCTTTTTGGTCTCTACTAATTGCGTTGATCCTGCTGCAAGAAGAGTTTTCTTTAAGTGCATAACACAAAACTATCGTAATTGTAGGATAGCAAAACAACTGCTATTATAACGCTTATTTTAGTGACAAGAACAATGATACGAAGAGGAAAAATACTTTTAGCATATGTTTAGGCAATTCAAGCGCATCGCCTACCTATCGGGCTCGTACACATATCTACGATAGTCATTTTTATGAAGTTTAACATTGACCGGGCTAGATCCAAATGAAAGCAACTTTATGTACAATTCACTGTCTATATGATATGTACTTAGCTTGCCACAGGCTAAAGACACTCTTCATTTTTTTATAAACCACAGGCACGGGGCTGTGTAAAGTACTGTGGTCCGAATTCTCCGATCGGCATAACCTATTATGGAAAGTTTTTCGTTGGTTTTTGTGCCTCTGCCAACAATGTCGTTTATCAAGCTTCAAAGTGCACTTGTTCAGTTTAACGAGGCGCCACCCTCCATTAGATTCTTACAAATTTGCAGTCTACCTAACGAATGCAACCTCGTTTTGTTTCATAATAGCGCCTAGATCCGCTGAACGTTCGGCTGAACCTGTATCGTCCCAACCCACTCTATTTTCGTGTGGTGGCCTTCAGTGTTAACTTATGAAAATAGAATTCCCCTCTTCTGTCTTAGTTGGCGACTGAAGAAGTCATAAAAAAAAAAAGAGGCAATACTGTAATAAAGTTTCTGCAGTACGGTAGAGAAACCGCAAGGCAGTTTCTCTAATTGGATGCTTTAGTATGTATCTGCTCCAACGCACGTTATATGCCAACGCACAGAATCGTCGAATGATAAATAAGCCATAAATTTCCATAACATTACGGAGTAACATACAGCTTTCATTTTGAACGACTTAAATAACTGCGGGTACTTACACCAAGAGAATCTTGAACGCATAAATTATTTACGATATCGAGCCTTCGAAATCGTTTGCGAAAGCCTCCATAGGTGGTTTAAAACTTTACAGACTAACGTTATTCGTGCCGCATACTCCTGTGTTTAAGTTGCGCATGCCAAATTACAAAACAAAGACCTATTGCTACTGCCTTATACTAACTGACAGCGTATTGACAATCAATTGAAGTTCCAGGCTGTTTGACACCCTGGTCCTATCTATTGGGCAAATATTCGTGTCTAGCTTGATCAGGAAAACGCACAATAAATGACATCCTTGTACCGCTATGTTTTTATTATTAACTACACTTGGTCTTAGCAAACAAACAACAGCAAACAACGACTTCGCCACAAGCTACGTCAATACGAGCCGAAAACCTTTATTTTTACATAAAATGCTTCTGCCCATTGCAATCGACCCGCTGATAACTCCTACGAGCCCTACGAGATATATACCCTATGACATCAGCGATCAACGGAAAGGGATATCTGTTCGTACATCATTAGTTTAACCAACGCAGAGTGCAAATAGAATACTTCGAAAGATGCGACATCTGCAAGACGTTGACAATCGGTAGACACGTTCAATCAACACATAAACGCAATAGGCGTAACCTTGAATAGAGCTCATTTAAGTCGATCCACATCGGGGGCAGTATGCTTCAAACACATACTGCCAGCGAGCGTAGAACCTTGTGCGATTTCAATTGTCAGGTTAGCAACAAAATAATGTTACAGGCAAATAGTTCGTCAACAATTCTTGCAAAAAGCACTTTTTCAAGCTTTTATGAATGTCGTCGTACATAGCGGTACCATTCCGACAGACTCGTGCATATGTGTTCTTCTATGTGTGAGTGGACGAGTCAGTAACGGTCTCAAATAAGGCATGCCACCTCCACTTATGAATGCTCTCCTACTCCTAACGTTCTCCTAACGATGATAACATAGAAAGCGTTTCTCCGTCAGTTGCGCGTTCGTTCTATAAGGAATAAGCTTCCCGTCGAGCAATCCTTGACGTTATATACTTTGCAAAGGCCGCTGGACCTACTTGACAAAGGTGACACATTACTTGAGTTCCGTTCATCTGTTCGGCCACGCGGTGCTTGGAACGGATCAACGATAAAAGCTCGTAATAAAGCACCGGACATCTGTATTAAGAGCGTTTTGATCGTTCAATCGTTATGAGTTTGCGTAAGAAGCTCAGTAAGCAAACTAGTATCGAGCGTGTCTATCATGATGCGCTAAAATTAATCATTGATCGATCATTAAATCTTTATTCAAAACGTTGAGCTATAAGAAGAATATATACGATGCTGTAATACTTCATAGAGCTTTCAGTTTATAGGCCTAAGAATCGACGTAACTCTTCACAGTGCCCTTTACTTTAAACATGATCTTCTCATCCACTGTGCGCTTTATAAAGCCGCGTATCCACGTACCTACTCTTAACTTATCTTTGATTTGTGTCTTACTTAAAGTTATCTAGAATCTTGGACTCGTTTCACTTGAAAATCGTCGGTACTATATATAGTTGTAGGATCTTCGTGTATAATATATTGAAACACAGAACTGGTTCCCAACTTTCCAACGGTGCATCGATTCCGTTTTAAGCTTATGCTAGGTCGACGTTAAATTCTACTGTTAAAGCTCGCGAACAACTTATGGTTATATGTTCAATCAAATTTTGGTTCCGGAGACAATTCAAGAGTTATAAAGCTTTATATGAGCTTCACAACGATTTTTAAAAAAATACATTACTGTGCAGTAGTGTACAATATTGTACATGCTTTTCGCAGGTTTCGTATCATTATAAATATTGTGCTCAACGTAAAAAAATATAAAAAGGTAATAGGAAAAGTTCAACTATTATATACATATTTCTACGAGGCTAGTAACTACTGTTAGTCGGGTCCTTAGCTCCTTTTTTAAGTAGTTTTAAAAAGAGCTTTCTATTGAAGTTATTTCGTTATAGTAACTATCTGCACTGATACACACAAACATTCCATTCAATATCCAGCAAAAACCAACATATATATTAGAATCATCGAAAAAAAAAAAAGAGAAATAAGATCTAGACTCATTTGGTTATTATCAGGTTCCGTAAGCTATTTATCTTTTAAATTACACACCACTTATACAAGCAATTTTGTGAGTATTGAACTACATTTTTGGCTATCGGCAACCATAAGCCAATTGAATGCTATCAGAAAATAGTTTAGAGGAGAAGGTACTAAAGAGTATTGAAACTTGTGCTTAAGTTCCCGTATCTCGAAGGACACTGGTGCAATTCATCGAGGATCGGATGAAAAGAACGGTTCAGGAAACTTTCAACGAAGTAATACTTTCTTGCCGCTATAAACATTTCAAAAACGAAAATTTGAAAGTTTCAAACTACAGTGAACGTGACTACATCTCAGAACTTCAAACAGAACAAAAACAAGTTAAATCACAGAAATCATTCAGCAAATCGGAATATAGACAATACGCTTCTTATAGGTTCAGTACTAGATTAGTTTGAACATTTTCTATGAAATTACAATAAAAATACCTATTAATTGGCTTTTCTTCTTTTATATGAATGAGTCTAGGAAATATGGAATTGTGTATTGTACTCTAAATATAACCTGAGCAACTACTGTTAGCGAAAACTCCACTCGAAACAGACCAATGTCATAGACGAGAAGCTCTTGTAATTGCCGCAGCTTATTCTTCTTTTCGAAGTTTTAAAATGTAATCATCTGCTCTGCAGTCTTCAACTCCGCAAACAACTAACTGTTGCTTTGCTGATGGACTCTTTGCCTCGTTTTTTCTTCAACAATCCTCGATATTTTTTAAAAAATATATATTTTCGATATATTTTTACTGGCGAGATTTGTCTCATCTTCGACAAATAGAAACTTGATTACTGAACGTCGACTCTCAACATTAAACTATATCGTTGCACAAATTCATTATTCCCTGATACTTTGCATTGGGATAAAATAATGTATAGGACTTTTGATAGCTGGAGGTCGTGTTCCTTTAGAACTGTAATTGTTAAGCATTTTCAATCACCGACACAAAGGTAGATTCCCTGGGACCTGTTACCTATAGAACTCATTCCAAATATCTATGCACTACTAATGCGCTTAGGATTTCTGCATGCGCCCCCGTCAGCTGTTGCTCGAAACGAATGGCATCCAGTTACTGGAGTGAAATCGCTGGAGGCTGTCGATCCCCTGAGAGGCGTGGTGCCCGCCTATTGACGGGTTTGAAATAGCAAACGAACGCTAAACAATAACAGCACATTCGTTATAAAACAGTAGAACACCCGAAATCTTTCCGTACTTCATAAGGTGCGGACCACCAGTTTTTGCAACTTTGGTGCAAACTTTGTGCAATGATGTCCGTCAACGAAGAATGTCATCGCCTTATTCGAGGTCTTCAAGAAGTTATACGAGGAATTCACTATCGTAAATTGGATATTGTAGTAACGTACGTATCTGAGCTATCTCGTAACCTTTTCAAAAACGCTATCTTGAGTGACGCTGTCCTCGAGGTCAACCTACAACAATGAAATTCCCAAAGTTGCCGTGAAACATACCCATTCGGACACGCAACGTATAAGTGTACACACAAACGTACAGGTTGAAGTGAATGATGGGATTGCAAAACTTAAGGCATTCATTCAAGCCATTGAAAAGGCACAGGATAACAGTCTGACCCCTTTGGCTTTCTCTGTATTTTTTAATGACCTGCCTAGTGCCGTCAAGAACCGGTTCAGGTTGGTGTACTGCTTTATGCAGATGATCTTGTACTGTTCAACAAAAACTGCCTTCATCCAAAGTAGGCCTTGGCTATCCTTTGCCCTTATGTGGACAGTTTGTATCTAACAATAAACGTCCTTCAGACGGACGCAACTAGATCTCGAGGTGGTGCAGCATCACTCAGCTCACAGTTTGGTGGAGGAAAACTAGAATGGGTTGACTTTTCTAATTACTAAGGTATCGCGAGTACATTCCAAGGAGAAGGACGGTGTTGTAGCAATTAGAGAAAATTTATTATTTAAGGTTTCTTTAACAAACAGTACTCACTTGCATTAACCTCAAGATAGTTCTTAAAGCTGTATTTGCTATCTCTGTGTTTCGAGTTCTACGTCCGGCATAACCGTTAGGCATTTTATCAGACAAATCGCTGTTCCCTAGCACGAAACTAAATCCGTCTACGCCCGGGTCCGGATCTAATACGTTACCCACTAACCTTTCGCCAAGCTAGGAACAACTGACAACAAACAAGTTTTTTTGACTGGATCGCGGCAAGTCTGCGCCTTACAGCATTCGTGAAGAGCACGTTACTGCTAAAAACCAGCTGGTCTTTGTGAGGAATTTAAAAAGTGAGCTCAGTTTGTTGGCATATAAATAACTAATAAGTA
Organism: Varroa jacobsoni; assembly: GCF_002532875.2. Taxonomy (NCBI): domain Eukaryota; kingdom Metazoa; phylum Arthropoda; class Arachnida; order Mesostigmata; family Varroidae; genus Varroa; species Varroa jacobsoni. The sequence continues at coordinate 138,946 of NW_019213407.1, forward strand.
TGACGAAAAAACTAGCATATGCAGCTTGTTTTAATAAGGTGCAAGTACGGATGATACCTGAAGAAGGCCGACAAGGAAAAATCGGCACGTCATTGTTCGGTATCTTGCACATGCGTCAAAATATTGTTCATGTACAGTAGACGATTACCATGAGCCTAGAGATGCTGGTCGGCGCCCGCAACGCAGTGCACATTGCGGTCGTTACCTTGGCCACTGCTCTCCAATGACCTCAACCGCAAAACTTTCGCGCCAAGGTTCATGTTTTCATATTGAAAATTGTATTGTTTGCTTTTGCCTATTCAAATTGTGAATATACCTGACAAAGGTCCAAACAAATGATCGTGATAATACACTCATAGTCGCACATCTACGCATATTGCTCCTACCTGAATGGAGAAACATCCTGAAGTAATGGTTATTTGTGTAAGCCTGTCCATGGCGATGAGGTGACGAAAGCTGACTACGAAGGAATGGAAAAAGCTCGTATGAGGATTTAGCTAGTATTTGCGCCCCATTTCAGATATAAAATATGATTTGAAAATCTCTCCAGGCAGAGAAGCCCTATTATCAGCCGGCTAAGGTTCGATAAACTTTTTAGCATGGCTGATCGCGCGGATGGACTCGTGTAGCCAACCACATATCAAATATTCAAAACATTTACTGTAGTTTTACCGTCACAACGGTAAGCTTACTACCGACTGTGAGGCACTGAGCTATTTCAAACATCTGATGAAATCTACCGAATAGGTCTAATCGTTGAGGGAGACACAGATTTTCCAAGCACGATGTCTTGATATGGCATAATAGGTGAGCAAAGAGGTTAATGATTAGAAATTATAAGTGGTACAGTTACCGAATAAGGTAACTAGACAAGTGGCGTAAAGTAATTCAAGCAATACACTGATGTTGCGTATTATTATAATGTATCAAACTTGGGTAAAATTAGATCAAATCAATCTAATGATGCTAACATTTCTAAACAAGAGAGTATATAAGATATTTTGAATTAAAAACATTTAATAACTCGCCTTAAGCACAGCGCATTCTTACAGGCTAAGCACAGAAAAATAGATTGTACTCTATTACAAATGAGGCAAAAAAGATTGGACTTCATTTCGTCTTGAGGTAACATTTTAGTCTTTCTCGTATGTTCCACTTTTAAGAATCACAAAGCAGCATTGCTATTGTTATTATACATTTACAAATTTCCATTTCCCACCACCCAACATTTCCAGTTAATTAATACATCTGCTTCACAGATTTTCTGCCTAATAAAATCGGATCGAATAGGAATCGAGTGACAGACGACATTTACATCATGGCCGACTCTGAATTTACTTAAATCGCAGATTTTGTAAATATTTGCGTACTTTTCTGTAAACCTGATAGTCAATTTCTACATACAGTTCGACACAGATTTTCTTTTTTTATAAAACTATTTCGTTCTATTTAGTCGCGGATCAGCCAATTTACCCTCGGTCTAGAGCTTCGATAATAAGAACCCGAGTACTTATAACAGGCTGATAGGAAATAAGTGCTCATTAAAGGTAAAAACCGTTAATATCTAATTATCTTTAAATAGCACTCATAACAGTCTACTTCGTCACTGCAGAAAGTTGAACATGCGGTTGCCGCAGTTTCTGTTCGAGGTCTAACACTGACATTCGTTTTTGTTTATAGCGTTTTCAGCCTTTCAGTTCAGTTTTTTGCCTTACATTAAATTGGATAAATATCTAATTTACATTTTCAATAACAAACGTTAGAATTAGGCGTCTGTAACAATCCCAAATTAGCATTAGATACCGTGGATTCGTTGTACTCTTGTGCAAAGGCAATGTCGATTAATTATACGAATTCTATAACACAGAAAAGATTGTAGGCTTCCTTGCATCATAAAATTCTGCATCATATCTTCTTTGCATGAACACGAATATTACTGACTTCATTTCAGTGTGCCTTCAACAATATAATTGAGTTAAATTATATAATTGAAGTATTCCAAGTTCCATTCTAGAACGAGTTGTTTTTCAGACATATAATAGATCATAAATGAATAAACCTTCCCCACAGATCTATTAATGACTGTAAATCATTAAACAAATACATCTTACATGTCGAAGCGAAAATCATATGCTCATCAACTGCTTTATACACATATTTTGACTTTTATGAAACGTATTGTCGGTCTCGAATAACGTGCATATGGAGCACCATGGCATGACTATACCTTGCGTATAACCCATCTATTTGTGTCAAATATGCGATGAAAGATATCCGTTATTATAAGCATCATGAGCTAACATTATAATTAGTTTATATTGTCTTGATGCAATGTAGGATTGGTTCCGAGAAGACTACTTTGCACTATGCGTCCCCATCCCCCGTGTATCTTAGCCTCATGATATTATGATCAAAGCTGGTAGTTGTGCTCTTTCAAAACCATGTTTTTCTGCAATTTTGGCTGTTCGACAAGCTGACATTTAGTACGCTTAACATAACCCTACACTTTTTCAAGAACACTAGCTCTTTAAGTGAAGTTAGGATCGTAATATCGCCCCTTTTAGCTTCCAAGTTTAATTTTTTTTCATAAATATTGTACTTTCGCTCTAATTTGAATAATAGAAGAATAGGCGAAATTACATTACATGTTAAAAGACATTATTTTCATATCAAGACAATAGCATCGTGCATTTTGTTCTCGACTCAAGTTAACATGTCCGTGACGGATACGTTTGGACGGACGACAACTAAAAACCGTAGACTACGCTCTTTGTAAAACGTTTCATGTATATCTTCTCAATTTTTTATAATAATTATACACTTGATTCACAATAAGCAATAATGCAACATATCGAATCAGTGGCAAGTTCCCGCCAGGCAAAGACCAGTTCTTCACTACGGCACTGCTGCATCAGAACCGTAGCTCATGAGCCAGCCACGCTGTAAATAAAATAAACTAGGTGCTTAACTTAGTCCATCACATATTTCTGCAAGTCATCAAGCAATGTATAGTTATATATTCTTAACTAAAGGATCCCATCGTAAAACCATGGACAACCATGAAGGCGAATATATGCTGTGTGTTTTAGGCCTAGAAAAAGATGCGGCCATCAGCCTACTTCGTAAGTAACTAGCTTCTCGCATAAAGTTATTCCAATTGGCCACATACAGCCAAAGCAATTAAGTAGAGCAGAAAAGTAGCGTTTAAAGAGCACACTGAGAAATACGCAGAAACCGTTTCTAGCCGATATTCACTTGTTTTTCTTCGATCGATCGTCGACCGCCGTCAGGAGAGGAGCCTTGATAATAGCAATTAGGTTATTTATTATTGACTCCGCCGTGCTGAAGGTAATAAATTCAGTTCGATAAAATGTTTGTCATTATAGACGGTTTTTTTTGCACTCTGGGTAAGTTTTATTCGGTCTCATCGAAGTTCGTTTATGCCATTTAGTAAATAAAAGACAAGTTAGTTCTTACATCGCACGTACGGACAAGCTGCACAATGTCAAGCCAGCACTGATTGAGAGTGGCGGTAGCAGATATCCACTTTGGAATATAAGAGACTCTGTTCGTTTATTAACAAATGCTTAAGTTCAAGACTGTATCAATTTGTAGGTGCTCGACCAGATTAGAACGAAGCTCAACTGCAACATATACATAGTATTTTCTTAGCACAAGAACTGCAAAGTCAACGAAAACTGAGACAAACTAACAAATGATAAATTTCAGAATGAATATTTCACGAAAAACCCAAAAATGGCTGATCGAGATCAGAAAACAGATCGTGGTAAATGTGGTGAGATGAGTGAACCGTTGTTTACCATCGATAAATTGGTTAATGGAAGAAATTAAAATAAAAAGGACTTTAAATTAAAAAGGGACTGCGTACAAAAAGGCAGAGACAGTCATGTGTATGGTAAATCAAAAGGTGATCAACTGCTTTTGCTTGAGCTCTATTGTCTGCGGTAAACGTAGACCGTATATCGTATATTGAAATAAACCTTAAAATAAGACAAATAAATATGGAGCAGCTTGCTTAGTGTCGTTTTCGGTGACATGTGCTGCTTTCCCACAGTGGTAGCCGTTTGGAAAACGCAGATAGACGGTACGGACTAAGCTAAAGTTTAAGTAGATTTAGAGCTCAAGTGTTTATTCGTTGCATTACACATACAAATCTTATAGAGAAATATAGAGGAAAGAACCAAACATTTTTTTAAAAATATTATGTGTATACTTAGTACTTGACTTATTACAAGAGCTTATGTTAGATTAATAAACATGCTTACTTTTGTAACACAAGCAGTTCAGACATGTTGAACCGATTCGAGAAGGAGGCCTATTAGCTTCTTTTCATCACACTGTTATTCGAGTAACCGTCGAATCACACATTTAATAAACCCCCAGTATTTAGATAGCGATATTGCTCTTCATTGGGCTATTCTTCACTTGTTGAATGTAGTCCAAGTTCAGTTGATATCTTCGTACTCTTCAACTTTGCCATTTCGATGACTCCACACTAACTCTGTGCTAAGGTGTACAAATATTGATTCAAATCACCGTTACCAATTTCCGAAACGCGTCTACGGATTATTCATCGCGAAAGCCTTGTTACCTCAGTTACGAGTTTGCCAATATCGCATTATGAGAACACATGCAAATGGCGGATGTTTTTCTGGCGTGTGTTTCTACGATACAGACCAGACTCCGTGCGTATGACGCATATGAAAAATTTTCGGTAAAAAATGATTATGGATTCATTTTTTTCAACATGGCTTCAGATACTCCCAGAAACCTCTACACCCGTTAACTGCATTTTGTCGACGTAAGTCACAAATGCTTACTGGTTAAGTGGTTAGGTCAGTGTTCGTGGATGCGGAATTTTTTTTTTTTCGGGTGCTTTGGCGTGTATCTGCGCGGCGGCCAGTTAACATACTGGAATGAACTTCTTATGAATTTATTAGTCAAATGACATGTAAACGAGTAAATGTGCGATCTAATCTTCTCATACGCTAACATATTAAGTCTCCGTCGTAGCCCCTCAGGACATTTCTCCTAAACGAACTTTGCCCTATGAAATACGGTTTTCCTCTAATCTTCCAAATGTCAAAAACGATGCTAATTATCGCCGTCATTCAAACGTATCTACGAGACGAAGGATGCTAAATACAAGGAGGAAATATAAGGACCCATGTTCCAACTTTAGACGCCAAAAAAAGGCTATATAGTTGTTCACGTGCGAATGCCTCCGCGACTTAGATTGTTGATCTATTATTTAGCATCTAATTTTCGGGCCTAAATACAACCGAGGATGTTAAAATTTAACACGAAACATAGGTAAGCGTGTCCTTTTGAGAGCATAGCACGCCCCATGAGATGTATCTGTTCGTGGGGAAGGGTTATTTCCACAGAGCAAAGTTGTCTTCGACACGTTAGGCGGGGCAGCATATACTACGTATTTAATAGGCACACTCAAGTCACAATGTGACCGCGTATCGTACTCATTCCAGAATTTGTAATCACGGAACGCGGGCTATATAACTTCATTTACGTTAATCTAGCCTATTGTTATTTGCAATGGTTACATTACCACCAAAAGTAAGAAACACATAAACAGTGTTTACAAAAAAACGGAAAAGGATGGCGGAAAGCGGCATTCATATGAGACTTGTATTACAACTTTCTAATATTCTGATACCTGTTACTCTACTCAGGGGCACGCTTCGAGTTTTATCTCCAGAATCGGCGTTAGATTTTATTACGGCAGGAAAAACAAGACTATGTTTTCCAACGTGACGAGCTGCGACAACCGCACGCGTAAGACTGTTCCCGTTACGGTAAGAACTTCTGTTGCCTGGGTCTACGTCGCATGGGGCATCACATAAAGTTCCAATGCGGTGAGTTGGAAAACCGACGAAGTCGATTAGATTTGCTTCGTTTGTCTGAAAACGTTTGCTTAAATACTTGTCCGAACAGCCGACATCTTACCCGTTATAATTCAATCTAAGATCTCCAAAACCTTTGAAAGGCGAAACAGAGCGTTCCCCCACCCATGACTAGTCTGACATTAAGTTTCGTATGAGATTAGCAAATGGGCTTCATTCGAACACTCTTGATTTGTAAACCTGTTGTAAAACCTAACAAATAAAAATAATAAATCACGAAGGTTTTCCTTAATCATGTTATTTTTCAGTTATCTCAATCTTTTTTGATATATATATATATATATATATATATATATATAGTTCGTGTCTAAAAAACACGTTTTTAAAAAAATGCGACTGAACTGTCATATAAACTAAAGAGTTTAAAATTAATGTAAGCTTTGATACCAACCACATGGCCCCGCATCGTATTTGAGGCGCACTACGTTGCATCTTGGGCCGGTGTATCTAATTCCTGTTGAATAACAACCGCTTGATATTTGTTTAGTTATTATTCTGCTTATGGGTCGAAAACCTACCTATTAATACTGTATTTGGGCAATTTCAGCACCGGATCCGATGCTATTTAGTAAATGAATCTATAGCTAAGGCGCTTTTTTCAAATGGAGACACATTTAGCCCGAGACGGGATGCTCAGCAACGGTCAAGGTTTCTTCATCGATCAGTTCAACATTATTTCTGCCCCTGACTCAATCGTACAACACCCAATTAGTCATGAGCCTTTCAAAGGACGCTCCCAATACGCAGTTACAATATCGGTCCCCTATCGAAGGTCAATTAGCCAAACGTCAACGTTGGGTACGATGCGCGGACTTGTACGTCGTCCGAAACTATTACACATAATGCCTCTATGCCATCCGGCTAGCTGGGTATTACTATGCCCCTAATCACTAATTAATTAGATGGCTAATTGTCTAGACACTCCTCAAAACAAACAGTCGGAGTAAGTAAACGTCAAACATTGGAAGCCGTACTATCAATTGATACGCGGTGCGGCCATGTTGTATTGTTGAGGAACTTCGAACAACAAGTAAAACGTAAGGTAAGGCTAAAGAAAAATGTCACTCGTTTACCTTATTATATATGTAATCAAGCGGAAAAAAAAAAACAAATTTTCAGTAACGAAACGTGACGCAAAAATTCCTAATATTCGTACGAATAGTAATAGGTAAACTGTGAATGAAAGTTAAAGCATTACCATTAGAACAAAGCGTTAGCTTATACATTGTTCTTGATATAACTATATCTAATAGTTCTTCAATGGCGATTAGCGTGTAAAAGCGAACATTGGTCCTAATTAGCGTTTCGCACAAAAATGGTACAATGAAAATAACTGTTTAGTCCTTATGCCCCGTAGTCTTTGCTCCTTTTTTTTTTAGAATAGTATCATAAGCCAAAAATAACATCCGGTGTTAGACTGTGCGCTAGATTCATTCGACATCATCTATTTCCTTTCTCAGATGTTTTGACTTCTAGGTTGGAACGATCGGCACTTTTCAGCGATTGGACCGATTCAGGCACATATCAAACTCGGTAGTTGCAATCATCCGGTTGTTCCTCATTGTTCACGCTATCCTGGACTTTGGCGTGGCTTTGTACCTATGTATATCATGCGTTCCCAGAAGATTTGCCCAGTTTAGGAAAGCATCCGAGTTCTTTACATGTATACAGTTGTTGCTATATAGTTGTTCCATAACGTGTACCATCCTGTATGATAGCTGATGGGAACCAATGTACGCCTCATAAAGGTACCTTGATAGGTAGTAATAATCATGACTTCTTCCTAGTAAAATATCTACCAAACGCAAAAACTTATAAGTCTAATCAAGTTGAATGGACTATTCATGCATACTTACGTGTGTTCTATTCTGAAATGTACATTCTGTAAAATTTTTAAATGTAAGGACCACTTGGTAATTTCATGGACACGAGTTCGCGGCGTACCCCAAATATTGCCCTGAAGGTGTTTTAGTAGGCTTACCGTTCTCAAACGATCAACAAAGTGTTAATTTAGAAAACCTAGACTTTTAAGTGATCTGTTTGAATACTCTGCTAATTTCGAAATGAGCAAATTTTAGTTATATCAATGTAAACCGATGTGCATAATGTGAATTCTTCACCAAATGAAGAGCTACCGAATGTGTCACTTTCATTATTCGATTGTTTTAGATGACAAACCGAATGACCACCAGGGTTGACCCGCGCACGCAACACGGAAACTTTGTTAAATCGATGCCGTGGTATGACGATATCTTCATTGCACCCCAAATATCACTTGCCGTCTTTGGAATTCATATTACGTACACTCCCGAAAAACGTCGGGTAAGTTCGTTCAGGACCTTCTGAAAAGCTGTTACGAGTGGTAACTGATCGAAACCAGCTTGAATCCGATTCATCGCGTCTACCGCACAATGACGCAAGTGAGATAAAGCACATAGTTCAATGGTAGGTATTGTGAATGTATAATAATAATAATACGAATTGATCTCGTTACGATATCTGGCTACGGCACTAAGCTCATGATATTTGTTCATCAGGTCTTTAATCTATTTTGGCGAAGACTGGTAACCACCTTCATTGCCGCTCTAAATCTTGCGTACCTTGTTGAAAACATCATGGCGATGGCTGCAGGGCTCAACCACTGGCATCATGTGAAATGGCTTATGACGAGCGTGACAGCAGTATTCACGATGGGTTATATTTTTATAAACCTTAATAAGGTGGGCCACACTTCACAGAAATTCATTTTACTTATACATGCCAGTCCACAAAATGGTTATACAGTGAACGTTTAAGGCAAAACTTTACGATCAAACTGTGGATCGTTGATGTTTGTGCTTACTATGTAGGTCTATGTAGAATGTTTGGTCTGGGAGAAAATTTTCTTCTATTTCAGTGTTAAAATATAAGCCCAATGGCAAGCCAGTAATAGAGATTATTTGGAATAAATAATGAAGTTGATGCATGCTCTTGTAGATCATACACGATTCTTACAAACGTTCCTAGCTACCAGGTGCTCAGGCACTGAACCACACATACACAAGTATTCGCACGAAAAATAATAGTGCGGATAAAAAGAAAATCGTAACGCCCGCCCATGTATAACGAGTGACCGACATAACATATCGTTGTTTGCAAGACAAACATTACATTCTCGTACATATAAATTTCGTTGTTGCCTCACTATACGTGCACCGCTACCATGTTATCATGTTGGTAGATGTAAAAGTTGATGATAAAAGCGCTCAGCTGGCAAACTTCTTCGTATTCTATTGAGCATTTGCATCGTAAGCTCATTCTTACTAGATCGACATATGCTTTTCGTATAAACCCGACCCCGTCACAGGTACGAGACCTGGTGGTATTTTATCGCATCAACTACAACTCGTGGTGCAGTTCTGAAAAGCGATCCGTCCGAATCAAAGTCAGTTCTATGATCCCGATCATATGGCTTGTGGTTCTAGGAGCTGGAGGAGACTATGCTTTGTATGCGCAGGTAAGTCAGTTTTTAATTTTTGATGTTCTCTGACTATCCTTTCTCTGTCCTCAGAATCACCTGATCTTTGGTACAGCACAAGGACCTGCTTCAATAGAAAGAACAGGTCGCCTGGATCTTACTAGACTTATCTACATTTTCGTCAGCAGACCTAAATGTCTATAGCTCGATTGTACTTTCAATTGTCACGACCACTGGTTCAGTAAGAGTATTCTCTCGGGTTCTATAGAGAAAACACACTATTCTGTTGGTTTCTGGGTCAAGCTGTTTTAGCTTAGCAGGTATGGCCTCGCATCGGTACTTTGCGAAGCTCGAAAATCCTCAACCAGTTCCTCACGCTTATCTAGCTTGTTACGATAGCAAAAAAAAAAAAAAAAAAGCTGTAAAATTTCAAATTGTGAAACTAAGCTTATCAGGCGCCAGTGAATCATCTATTTATTTCTGATTTGAGATTGCGATATCTTACGTCACATGCTATGAGTCACAGTTCTAAGTAGCTCATTGTGCCCTCCGGTCTAATGACCCTAATGAGGCCGAATGTGACGACGCTTCATTTTTCGCGACCGTGCTTGCAGGAGGAAATCAAGCAATATTTCGATGCACTGGGTTCCCACGGCGATGGACAGTCAGAGGCGACGTCTACTCTTAAAGCTTTTGACGGCTTTATTCAACGATCCGTCATCATGGGCACGATAAGCTTTGTTGTGTTTCTGTACAGCTTGTTACTATCTATGGTTATAGGAAACATTAGTCACCTAAGCATGTGGATGAGATCTCAAGAGATAACTGAATTCGAAGAGAGTTCAACGACGACATCTCTCTCGCAAGTGCGTATGATAGAAGCGATGTAGCCTCTGAATTAAGGTTATCTCAACTGAATTAAATATTTCACTACATTTCGAAGATAATCACCCTAAAAAGATAAATATCAAACGGCAGCTACTAGAGTAGAATATGAGGTAATACCTATATTCATTTCGCAGGAGTCTAAACGGGTTCAATGTGTCCTCATGCAACGAACGAATAGTGATGACATCGAAGTTCTTGAAAATAACAATGAAAAGTTCTTTACATTATAAGAAGAGGCATCTACTGCACAGTGTGGGATTCTGTCCTATTAAAAACCATCCACCCGCTAGAAACTTTTTTTCTTTTAATATATTTGGCCTGTGACATGAAACCGCTGTGATATTATCCTAGGTTACAGCGTGCGAATGGATTCAGAAATACATCTTAACATGACCTGTTCGTTCGCTTTCTGCAAAACAACACATCGTCTTCTACAGTTTTATAGAACCTTGCCACCTTAAAGTTAAGGACCAAGTGCAACTAACGCCATATATACTTATCATACCGTTTCATTATTTCTTAAAAATTAACTTTGAATTTTAACTGAAAATCTTCGTATATTTCAACTTTACATGCTGAGACACAGCAACACTTGCTTCCTTATGGGGTGCTCAGTCATTCTGCAATGAGACTAATACCCACCGCACGTCGACTATACTACATATTTTTGTTCGTTGTTTCGTGATATAAAAACTTAACATTCATGTGTAGCACGGTACTTGCTCATTCAGACATGTCGTCCATTGGCAATACCGGTGCCACTTTATGGCAGGTGGTCGAATATATTGACGGACTATATGTATTCCACCGTTTGGAGTGGCACCCCGTCTGAATTCGTCACGAATCGATCTGGCTAGCGGCCAATCCTACGTAACTACAACAATAATTAAATGACGATAGCCTTTTTTCTTCTTGATGCTTTCTCTAAGCGCGTGTGTGTCCCAAGAACCCAAGGGAAATCAGGGACTTCTCCTCACAACCAGGCAGCGAATGGCAGAGAAATACGTTATTCGTGTCTGTAAGAACCAGTCACTTGACCCCGCCATGACGGCCAACGGCCTTTCTAGGAATGGCCTTTTAAGGTCGTTTGTTGTTGCTTCATGAGTCCAACAGTGTTAGAGACCCAATTGTTTTGCTTCAGCGGCAATCCGGATCATTTTTAAGGGCACTGAGTCGTATCCACGTACGCACAAGCAGGGGGCAAAGGCGTCGTGATCATCCAGTCCAACGGCGCAATCGTGTCGAATTGGCGGTATCCGAAATCATTTCTTTACGTATAGTTGTAAAGAACACGAAAGAAGATCTCGAACATGCTGGCAACATTCAACAAAACGAAGCTCGTTTTATATCTCTTGCTAGTGAGCTCAGCCTGGATTATGGCCGCATTAATTACATTCAAAGTAATCCGACAGAGTAAAAAGGTCATTTCATCGAACGATGATACACGAAGCAGTACAAATGTAAGGTAGGAGAGGCTTGAGCGAACAGGCCAAAAAAATGCGTACCATTCTATAGGAGAACGGGCTAGAAGCAAAGCCCCGTTATCTGATTTTCAATATTTATTCACTGTAACCCCTATTATTGTTGAGAATTGCCTCGTCATCAAGTCTTTACCAACACGAACGGGCCCCAGGTCGAACTTTGGTACAGGTAATCTCGGAAGAAACGACATCATGAATAGACCCGCTTATCTCAGACGCGACCTATTATTACTGTGTGCTGTCATTCGGAAATTGTACCGCCGTTCATTTATCTTTGTCTTTTTTTACGTTAGCAAACTCGACGTGGCTCGTTGATTTCTCACGCGCTATCGTCCTTTCTTTTGATGACGTAACACGGCTGGCTTCCTGTTCGATTCCGGTCAGCCATCTCTGCTTTGTCAAGGTTCAGACCCCATCGTTAGTTGCGTGAGCGAAAGCGAGCGTCACATTGCGTAGTAAGCTGTCGACACGGGGTGCTATTGTGCCTCGAAACGGCAATCTGCGTTGCCTTAAGCGGTAGGTACAATGATAGGTTACGTACGAATAAAACTCCTGTTATAAGGGTATGGCAACCGCGCAGACGGATCTGATTGGTGGACTCACTGCAGGACAACTGGGCGACAATGATTTCCACTAAGCAATTCTATTAGGGAAAATGTACACGGTATTTGACTAACCTAATAAAATACTATTTTATGGTGAACGTTTAGAAATAGTAAGAACGTTTTACTCTACTAACGGTTATAGGATTTCCGAAGGAACCGTTTATTAAAGGGAAACCTGTGATCCAATCGCGCGACATTTTCGTTTTTTTAATTGATTTTAGTGTCACGTTCTATATTTTGAGATCATACTTAAAAAAAGCAAATGCAGAAAAAGATTATTTGCATATCGTTATCATATTTTGCAGAAAACTTTTGCTTTTGAAGTTATCTCTCGATAATAGTCGCGTTTCGCTTACCTGACTTACCAACTAAAGGCTCGCATTTACTAAGTATCACGCCACGGTTGACGACAAATATAAACTGTTTTAACTTTCTTCAGTTGCGTAACCTGTTCCATCATCAGGAAGCCAACCTGTCCCAATTGGATGAGCTCTTCTCGTCGCTTGTGCTCTTCTGGTATCTCATGTGTACCATTAATGTTATAGCCAACATTCACCTCATATTCGAAGGATCGTTTCCCGGTTTTCATGCTTGCCGCATCATATTTAACCTTTTCATGGAATGCTTCCCTTGGTACGCCATCGTCTGGGGGTCCACCGGAGCTGCTGAAGGAATCCGGGTAAGTTAACACGGCTCCTGTGACAGCGCAATGAGCCATTCAATATAGACACGGTCTCAAAGCACGTCTAAGTTAGATAGTCTGCTTTCGATTAGTCTAGCAATAAACTACAGGCAGTGTAATGGAAATTCCATACTTACATTGTTAACCTTAATTCCTTTGACGGTTCAATCGGATTGTTAATTTATACATATATAAGGCTAGTGAATACCCTCGAGCGACAGGGCTTCGGGGTACAACTACGTGTACCTGTTTCCTCCTGTGCCTTATTGGAACCTCTTTTATCGGTCGTTTAGGTTGGCTTATCATTCAAATGTGATTTTTTAATAATCGATGCGTTTTATAGCTTTTCCGATCAAATCAACACTGTTTATTGGCTATTTTAGACCGAGTTCTACGGTTTCGTCAAGCAGCTTGAGCAGACAGTGACAACACTGAACGGGAAAAATCTGCAGGCGCCACTTAATAGATCAGCCTTCTCAATGCTTCTTTGGATGCAGAGGACGACATTCTGCCAACCCAAAATAACGCTCGCCGGATGGCTGCCGATACGCCGTAATATGCTTTTGGCATTAATGGTTTTCTTTATTCTCTACGTTGGTGTTGTGTCGCTGTCGAAATCGTCGATGTCGCAATAGCACGAATACTAGTTAATGAATTTCTCCATAGATGACATGCTTTACGAAAGTTAAAACTTGACGTTAAGCATGTAACTTCCGCCCCCTACCGCTAACTCGTCAAATAAACCAACGTTAAGCATGTAACTTCCGCCCCCTACCGCTAACTCGTCAAATAAACCAACCGCTTAATGGTAGTGTAGGCAGTCATGCTTGTTCTTTGGCATAACGTAATCCACATCTATAGGGTACTAAGGTTGTACGTTAAACCTTAGATTATATGATATGGTGCTGGAGTTCGTAGCTTCATAGAATTAGCTATGCTGAATCGCTATATATAACTAATTTTACTTATCGAAAATGCATTAAAACGATTAAAAAACTGCCATTATGTCAAAATTGTGCAGTTTAAGCCTTTTTTGCGGTCGCTCAAAGCACAACAATAACGCTATAGGTAAGTGATTACGCATTGGGTCTGTATATACGTGCGTAAGCGAAGACGGACATACCGTCTGCGAAAATACGATACGACGGTGGGGTTTTATTGCTGAAACCTGCACCAGGGCCTAACAGATCGTGGCAGGACAACAGAGTGCTTTCATTACGCGTGATATTACCTGCTGACGTTCTGTACCTTCGCGTTTTTCATCCAACACTACGAGCATTCTGTTTCTTGAAAGTTGATTCAAAGCTCCAGCCAGTTACTTAGGCCACTAAAGGGTGCAGACGTCGCGTACACTATTTGCCTTATGCAGCTAGTCCTACAATTAATATTGGGATGGTAACATTCAAAGACGAGGTGACTATCGTGAAAAGATTTCACTGAAGTTCAAGTCTGAAGAAAATCATCGCAATAAACAATGTTTTGAAAAAGAACAACGGCTCCTGGAAGAGTTCAATCCCACTAGGTGTTTCAAGGGATCCGTTAAAAGTCCGCGGCACGCTTCGAAATCGTCTAATATCTATTTTAACGCTACCAAATTCATCGCTTTCTATACAATACTAGGTGAGCCGAAATGGAAATACTCATGTAGCTCATGAATATATTGAAAACTATGCCAGAGTACCGCTCAGATCTCTTCGTAGTAGTAAAAGAAAAAACATGTTTATATAGCATAAATGGTATACTATCGATAACGAGCCCTCAAAATCTTTCTACGACAAGTTGTGCATGTGGCGAACTGGCCACCTCAATCATCATTCCGTTCATTCTAAGACAACTCTGTGGCAGGATAGTTAAGTCTTGCCGTTCCTGCTTTCATGGCGGTAGAAGAACTCAGTCGTTTGCTCGCTGCATCGGAGTTATCAGCCAGAAACTCGATTGCCTCAGCAAAATACGAGCGCGTATCACTGCTCTATACGATCACCCTGTGTTAGAACATCGGGCCCTTCAAGTGCGTAAACGTGGCACTGAAATGTATTTTTGATGCGTCAAATCGCTGGCTGCTGTCTAGGGATATCCATAAATACTTCCTTTTTATAGTTTTAATAAGCTTGCTTCATTTCACATAACAGACGCACTGCATGGAACTCATTGTCACAACTGGCGGCAATCTATAGCTCTTCGAGCCATAATTCAACTGGTGAAGTCGCCGCGTCGACAAATATTGTATCTTTTAAATTGCCCTCTGTACAATCGAAACCTTGCACGTTCTGCAAGCAACAATACAATTGTAGACAAAATCTTACTCGAAAGCATCATGAAGATATAAACCCATATTGGTCTTATATTTTTTGTGTGTATATACATAATTTAATGTACATGTTATGTATATAAATATTTGGAGGGTGGGACAAAGGTCATTTGCGGGTCCTTATTTTAACACGCAGGATATATCTGTCTGAGTCAGCAAACTCTTGCTTTATATTTATATTCAATCTCGTAGAGGATAACAACCACTCTGTTATCTCCCTTGGTATTGCGTCAGAAACTGCAAGACCTTCTCGAGTTTTCAATGTTTCGTTTTTGTACAATACATAATATTTTTATAATAATAATAATAATAAGCTATATTTGCACTCTCTTACGCCATATTCTAACACCGGGAGTTGAGGTCCGGGAGTTGAGACTGGAGCTCAAATCCCGGTGTTAGTGTAGTAAGGGTGTCTATTATTAGAGTCACATAAGCAACAGAAATACATTTGCAACAAAGTGTAAAAGAAGGACAGCCCGTTAAATTTATTCGGATGACCATGTTCATACAACTCGAACGTGATAGGTCTAGTGAAGAAATTGCACACACGTCATGGTACAACTGTAGCTATTAAAATTAAGGATATGTGAGGTGGTCCGAATTCTATACTAAGGCAATTGTTAATAGCAACACCAGACGCACAACCCGAAATAATCTTGTTTAGCCTAATGAAGACCACAATTCACTAATTTCTTTTCTCTTGTAGATAGTATCACACAGAGTAACAAAGAACAAAAAAAAAAACAACAAAGATTTGCTCGAAAGGATAACTACCGTTTTTAACGTTTCTCTCCTAATGTTGCTCATGAACATTTTTTTTCTCATACATTGAGCAACGGCACTACTACGGATTTTGGAAGCATACAACCTCAAACAGATTAGACCAAGTAGACTTTACCTGCGGCAAACCCTGAGTAATGTTATCAATTGTAGCCTTCGAATCAATAGGACCAAGCCAAAGGCCATATGATACAAAAACAAGGAATACCTATTGACACAAATTTTCTACCGTAGCACCCATGATGCCCATGTACGTGTACAATCATATCTTGTAATCTACACTACATATTTATAAGGTTTTGTTACGTGCGGTATGTTCATACAAACCGAGTACGTGGCCATCAAGTGGCCATCTTTATGTTTTCAAGGAACCCAAAAATCGAGTCATTCCATATTAGGCCGACATTTGTGCATTCACAAAGCTCCGTTAGGAAAAGTTTTATTTACTTAAAGATACAAATAGCATTCACTATACAGACACTTCCTTTAATTATGATTCCTTGCGGACCACTGAATAATTGTATAGTATTATATTATACAATACATAACTATATAGATGGCTATATCGTTGGTGCACTATATAACTATCATAACTCTTTAATTATATTGATCGAGGAAATTTCTCGGAGCCATTATTAGATCAAATAACGTATATCTTTATGTAAGGAATATACGATCAATCTATCAATCGGTCAATACGAATCAATCTATCTATGAAGTTCGCGGATTGCAACTTACCCTAGTGCGTCCGAGAAGGAGGGCGTCCATCTCGGAGCGCAGTTCGGAATTGGGGCCCATCGCCATTTTTGCAGCGGCACATGACGACGCGTGGGAACAGCGAGACGCCATTGCGACTATGTCAACGATGCGACACTGGGCAGATTCTTCGAAAGGCTACAAAACAAATGGTGATGAAAACAAGCCAAATAAGGTGACCATGATAAAAGTGAATCGCAACGACGCTCTTGTCTCCCTTTAATCAAGCCATAGGCGGTTCATCTATTTTGATCTGGAACCGAACAAAGATAACACAATGAAACGACACTTAATAAATGTAATAGGTAAAAAAACGATTTGTAGAAAAAAACTGGCCTGTATGTTGTTATAGGTTAGCGTCTGTGATATGACACCATGGTGACGCGAGGCTGAACTGAGCAGCTTCTAATTATTAGCCTACGGATACGGTGGCGATGAACTTGATGAAAATCTTACTTACAGCCACTTTATAAATGTTGTTGGTTAAATCTATTGAGTTTAACCTTTTTCGAGCTACCACATAAGAAAGTCATACAAATATTAGTAGTAATGCGTGTATTCGGGAAACAAAAAATGTTCTATTTCTATTTCAGTTGCATACAAGATGAAGTATCTAGTGTATGCGTTAACTCTGGTAGGGCTGTGGACTAGATACTATGGCCACGGAATTGAGTGACGATTTTCCAAAGCGTAATATAATTTAAGGAATAAGTGGCGCAAAACTTCAAGTTTAAAGCTTTTCCGGAGTTGTTAGTGTACCTATGTACTCGAATGCGTAAGCAGACTAGTAAATCCACAATACCTCTTCGTACCGTGTTGAATACGGCTTTTTGAATACCTTCAACGAAGGACGTATGCAAAACAAAACGCGAACAATCCGTAGAGGAAATACAAGTAAACAATATGTCCAAGTACAAGCAAAAAAACAATATGTCTCAGCGGTAAAATATCGCAAATATGAAACGTGGTGTTATGCAGAATCGTATGAAAACAATTTACTCTCTCTCTTCTCTTCTCTCTCTCTCTCTCCCTCTCTCTCCCTTCGTTCTCTTTGTCGTTCCCGATGTGGCTGACATGTAGTGCAGTGAAAGTTCTGATTCTTTCACAATAGAACAGAGTATGCAGCCACGGTCAGTTGATAAACCCAGTAGCTCTCTTTCCAAACGCATATAAACGGTCATCGCAACAGATAAAAAACGCTGAGTCAGTTACTACTCTATGCACTACGTTCTATGAAGTAAGCACAATGTACACGTTTATTTATACAGCTTACTAGGAATTGCGAACGTTACTGTTATCAATAAGTTCGCATTAATAGATTACGATCATCGATATCCTACGGTAAATTTTAGGTCGCAAGAAATTCTTTCAGCCCTAAGATATATCGGGTTTGTTGTATAACTGTACCCAATGAGGGGAAACTTAAAGAAAAAACTTACATGAGATGTCGGATTGAATTTTTAATTGAATGTGTTTATCCGATGAGTAGGTATATGAGGTAAAAATATGGCGCTAAAATAGTTATTTTACTGTAGGGGTCCTTGTTTTACCCTAAATCCTTTTACAGCCGTTCAACTTAAGAAATGGCTTCCTTTTGCAGTCCGATAGTGTTCCATAATGGTCGATTATTTCTGCGAAAAATCCATAAGCGTTTATATGCATCAGCAATTGAATAGCCTTACGGAACAACATAATCGTGGTATCTATTATGGGCAGCACGTATCACCCACCTCCTATCTATTTGTATTGCACAAATTGTCATACAGCATATCCTTGATTAAGCAGCTTCGCACGCAAAGAAGCATGTTTGGAGCCTCCAAGCTGTGCCTAATATAAGCTCAAGTTCTTGAGTTCAAGTTCAGAGCTTGTGGCGAAAATATTCGCACTTATCAGTTAGAATAAGTTAGATAGGTAACGATCGTCTCACATTCACTCACTCACTCACTTGTTAAACCACCTCGGTATAATCACTGCATCCGACCACACTGCAGCTGTTCCCCTGTCACGCATTTCTGCCTCACTCCTACCGGTTTTAAATGGGGCAGCAGCTATCG
>NW_019213407.1:157998-262032 GCF_002532875.2 Varroa jacobsoni
ATAAAATATAAAATGTTTTCCAAAATAAATAAAGAGTACCAGCGCCTGATGTGAAAGCCGTCGACTTATTTCCTGCCAGATTAGTCTCTCATTGAGGCGTGTTGAGGTTATACCGACGTTATATTTACTTAGCTGCCATAGATAGCAGATTCGGACCTGTAGTGACAACTAGTGATAGATATAATAACGTATAATTGGCCAAACGGTAATATGAGGTAAGGACTGATCAAATATTTGCAACAGGATAACTATCCTTTTTCTCGGTCAGTTTTTCTGTGCTCTACGTGAATTTGTTACCTATGGGGTCGTTAGATTCGTTTGATAACGATAGTCTAATAGACCCCGTTCCGAGGTAAAAAAGAAGCTCATACGCTGTTTTGACAAGGTGTACACTAAGTCATTATATTATAATGTGCCCAAGAAGAAAAATACGAAATGCAACGGCCATGTGGAACGAAAATCTTCAGTCTGGTCTATTGACTTGAAGATGCAGATTTCAAATGGCAGAGCAATGAGTTATGAGCAATTAGGCACATGTTAGACTTGATTTTAGTAGTTCGCTAAACAGTTGAGTATTTGTGTAATCTCTCTGTTAATTAAAAAACAAAAAACTATATCATTTTCTCTCTAAATTGGTTGTATGCAAATTGAAATCATGGAACTCAGCGTATCACTGAAATTCCACTTCCTGATTAGAATTTTTTTGCGAAATACAAAACGAACCCATTGCTTTTTGCCACTTACTGGAAGCCTTCTTTTAAGGGGTAAATTATTTACAGAAGATAATAATGTGTGGCGTAACTATTCGATTAAATTGGTATTGGGAAATGGCACCATTATAACATTATCAGCAGCATAGACAGGGTACATTACCATAACCATAACCGATGTTGAAGGTCTTGAATTCTCTGGCGGTTTTTTTTTAATAGTTTGCTACCATGTGAGGATCACGCTCAATGCACTAAATGCTTTTCATGTTCACCTATCACATGTTATCTACACGTAACACTAATTAGATATCAATAGAGCCGCCAATGAATCCTGCTTAAACTTAAAGATATGCCATGAGGTACATAATATTAGTTCAGAACCTAAGCTATTCCTTGCAGTTGAGTACATGCGCACACATTGTACATGAGGCGCTTCCTGGTTCTCAGGCCCGTGAAGCATTGTCGGTCAAGCAATGAACTAGGCATAAGGTAAACGGGAAAATACGATAGTTACGAAAGTAGCCATGAAGTGCCTGCGACGAGTAGACTAACGTTGGTTTTTTCATGCCATTAAGGAATAACCTCTAACCATCACAGAGGATCGAATTAACGCTTTCTATTGACCAGCCTATTTCCATTCTTGTGAACAGTTTCTGAAATCGTACCTTATAAACAATGGCTCATCTAGAAAATGCTTCCAATGTATATGTAGTACGTAGCATCATCCTGAGCATCATCGAATTTTTAGTGATTTATTCCGCAATAAACTCGGCTTCAGAAATGAATCTAAATCATATTATTGTACATCGTACGTATCATTCAGGGCACCTTAATTCGCAGTATCAATTCTCAAGGGCATTATAAGTCAAAACAATCAATCAAAGTAGGAGTAAATAGTTATTTACTTCGCGCTTGAAGATACCTATTAGCCTTTCCTTCGGTAGATCTATAGATCACGCATTAACAAGAACACTTCTCAGGGAGTTCCAGTTTCATGTTTGCTCAACCAGATAGTAGAGAAAACCCTGTGCAGACGATATCTTTAGTCGTTATTCTAAATGATAATCTTCAATGCATCTGGAGAATTATGACGTTCATCTTATGGCCACATGCTTTCGCAGATTGCAGCCTTTGTGGACGGTGATCAGATATACCCTCTAATTCGATTCGTCCTGTTCGTTTGCCTATCTTGTTAGCGGAACTAGTATTCGACACATGTAGTATTCTCTTCTTTGATATCCTGTATGTACAATACATTTATGAACTTTATAGTTTGGCGAAGAAGTTAATATATTATTCTAAACAGCAATAGGTTAAAGCTTGCTTTTACGAAATATATGTACATACATATATTTCGTACTATATATACAGGCAGCGAGAGAATTTCTACCGAAGTGTTTCCATTTGAGCTAGACTATTTTCCTCTCCTTCGGCTAAATCCACTATCGGTCATTCCCTTTAAGGTTTGTGCCCATTGAAATTGACTGAATCATTAGATTGCCTATAACGTTGTCTATTCTCCAGTAGATTTATCAACCGGTTTACTTATAGTGTAATAGAAAGCCTGAAGGTCACGCTATTATCGACAATTGCGAGACTTTTACCATCATCTCCAACCTTACAGGAAATAACACCCTGTTTATCAGCTAAGAACTTGCTTAAATGTAGCTTTTTCTCACATACTACAAATAGTAAAGAATTATGTTTAATGGGATTTATTTTCAAATTACGACTTGATCTGTTTTCACCTAAACATACTGAAAATACGCGCAGCGTTCAATGCTCTAATATCAAATGGACTCAGACAGGCCCTCATCGGCCGGGCCAGCCTAATCTAATTCGGGTTGGAATTGGGCATGTGAATACAGGCTATCATTCATAAGACCTGTTTTGTACATGGATGTGACGTCAATGCCATTATTTTGTCCTCTTTATTTGTTGCACATTTAGTCATTATATTGTTATATATTCGGCACGACCCATCCACACACACTATGGGCCGTAAATACTAACGACAGGTCATTTTAATACAATAATTGAATGAGTCGTCAAATAGGGACAATGAAACGTCTGTTGGTTAAGGCTCAGATAATAAAAACACTTAGTTGAGTTAAGAGTGAAGATGAAGACTCACTTAACGCATAGTGTCGGATGTGTTGTTTTTATATTTGATTATTTTTTCATATCTGAAAGCGTGTCTCGACGGTCATAAGTTTCAAAACGTTTTGCAGAGAGGTCGGAATAAGATGTACTTGTTTCCATAGAAATTACTTTAAGCAGAATTAAGTACTTCAGTCTTTGTTCCCCTTTTAAATTTTAGAAAGTTTTTAACGTTAAAACCTTGAGTCTGTATAAAGAAGACTATAACCACGAGCATATATCTAAATAATCAGGACATGTTCTTATATGAGATGACTGTACTAAACGAAAGGGGGCTAAAAATAAAGAGGGACAGTAGCAGTAGAGAACGATAATAAGCGCCTAGTGAAAAATGCTGACTAGCACATTGACGGGCAAAATAAGGTGCCGAATTCATCCGCATAAGCTACTGGGTCGGGTCCCGGTGATAGTGCGGTGATAACATGATTGCCTACTAAACTTTCGAACGCGTGGTGACGTGGGTTCGAAACCTGTAGTCTATTGAAAGATTGCCCCCTGCAGCGTCAGAGGTGATATTATCTGCTGCGGAGATGTTCATCGTGAAAAACTCCTGCTCGTAAACAACAAAAAGGTTTCTAGCAAATCCTAAAGCCCGTGTCACAGATGTTGGCGCTATCATGGAATCGATGTTAAGTAATGCAAGAACCACAGAAAATCTGTAGCTTTGCCCTTTATAAGAGAAGCCAGAAGTTTGAAGAGGTAGTTGTCTCGTAGCTACACAAGACGTAATGGCTTATAAGTAAGGATACGCAAATAATACATAGGGTGATACATTAAGTGCATGTTATCTAATTTATTTTATGATGTATTAGTCAGCCAGGAATGCGTTTCTAAACAAGGAGCATTTATTTTGATTTCTATTGGATGCCTGTATTAATTGCGTCTGGTCCTCGATTGGATTTTGAAGCTCTCAACGGATCAGCATATTGTTGCGTATATCAAATACGCACCGAAATTTTTTGGCGCTTAGGCGTTTCGCTGCTTAGAACGATTGAAGGCCGATTATAAATTATAAACAGGCGGCATATACACCGGTATTTTAACAAGCCGCACAAGCCATATTCTATTTTCTAGAAAGAAATTTGAATTAATGACATAGCGGATTATGCGATTACGAAAAGATGGTCTGGCCAGGGTAAAACACGGAAAGTTTGTTCCCAGAACTTACAATCCAACATATATGCCTACGTTATTAGCGGAGTCCAATAAGATTAAACGGTGAATACCATCTACGGGGTAGAGAAAAACACAATAGTTTACTTAGACGTATCAGTAAAGCAACGAGCTCATGAATAAGAAGTTTGCTCTGACAAATAAATGTTTTTAATTTCACTTGGTACATTTACAGCGGCCGCCGGGAATTGTTACAAACGGTTAGTTCCCAGACCAACGCAAAACGAAGTGGGTTTTGGACCCGTCAAATACTCGCTTCGCTCGTGCTATAGAAGACCCGTCTGTAAATATGTATCTGTGTTAAAGGTGTATGGACCATTGAGTCAAGAAGAACCAAACTTTTTCGTGTATAACATAATACAAACTCAGATACATCATACCTGGGCTGAATGCCAAAGCACAGCAGGAGTCGACGCGCCCTTGTACAAATGATGATTACCATAGCGAACTCTACGGACCTACCTCGTCACCGATGTGTATTTATTTGTGCACGTCATTGATACGTTCTATATGTTACCCACATGAAAAACCAATAACCCTTGACGCCCAATACCTAATGCCTTTTTCTATAGCCTCATAAAAGTTTCAAGTGCAGGTTCGAGACGCATCGAGCCTAGTACCTCCTAGCTAGCTTTGTTATCGATCGTGTGCTCTGTCAACACGTTAGCAAAGGCTCATAGCACACACACTGTACCGTTCCACCAGCGGTGTTATGGAGTGTGTGCCATTGTTACACGCTGTACAAAGAGTGGGGAGATGACAGGACGAGCTGCCGGACTGCGATGTCGGCGTCCATCGAACACGTTTAACAAGTGAACTCGAAATATCTTTCGATCGCGTAGCATACTTTGGTTTGCGCTTCGTAATGAACCTTAAGGGTATAGCTTAAAAAAAATAATGTATATAATATATTAAGACTCGCTGCATATTGACCCTACAAAACAATAGTCACAACAGCTTAGCACATAGTTTAGAAAAGTAAAATTTGCTTCCAAACCGTATATAGAACTGCTCATAAATACTATTTATTAGATAGCCCTATGTGTATTTGGATAATGACCATAACCGAAAGTAAACAGAAGGCTCTCCTACGAACGTCTCTATATTTACCTTATAGGTATATTTCCTTTGATGTTCCGCTTAATCTGACAACTATTTTCAAGCAGTCACAAAATTCACACTACGAAAGTTGGGTTAAGCATGCGAATGGCAGGCTTTCCATGCAGGTGGGTCTAAGTTCATTCTAATACATGCTGCTGCCGAAGAAGCTGCAAAGGCAAGACTGGCCAAACGCAGCTTCAAGTTGTAGTTTACCTTCATTACAGGCTCTGGTTCAAGGAAATTAATTAGTTGTATTACTTACTTTTTATGATTTTCTTAGTTAGGCCCTTTTACGCGAGATCCAATTAAGTATGTCGAACACGGTAATAAGCGCAGCGCGAATGTGTTTGGCAAAGGACATACCGAACATCTGTGTCAGGTGAGAAGCTTCGCGTGAATCACAACGCCCATTGCTGGCCATAGATGAAACAGATACATTTGAAGATTTGCGTTAGTTTTACGTCACTTTTCTTCTTTCATTTCTTAGTGAACTATCATCATTTCACTTCGATATATAAGCACCTATAGTGAATTTATACTTAAATCTAATCATCTGTATATATCAGAACTGATATAAGTAGCGTACAAGGGGTATGCCATCTGCAATTTTTGACCAATTTCTTAGTGACTGATCGTGAACGTCCATGATGCAGGCTGAGGGTCACCGTCGATGGGCTATAGGAATGTGTCGTTTGAGGGTCGCTATAAAACGAACTTCGAGCAATCCTAACAATTCACGGATCTACGGTGCTACTCAGACGTGGTGGGCGATAAACTTGTCGTCATAAACAAACGCGTTATTGAAATGTATGAGTAAGGCCTGGAAGAAAGGCTAAGATATTGCTAGCCTGCGGCGCCTCTGCCCTTCGACGTGATGTTTGTTTGAGAGTCAAATGAGCGGTGGCTTTAATAGCACTAAAGCGTTAAGGAGCATGGTTCCTCTGACTGAGTTCATAGTCTTATTCTACCACGGAGATATTTTCATGTCACGATCCTTCGAGTGCGAGACAAGAGATAACAGAGGATGCAAATTAATTTTTACACAGATTCATTGCTTTTTTATTTTGATTTTAAGCCTGCCTAGAAAAACTGGTAAAGCCATTTTTAAAATGGCTTAAGCCAGATTTATGATAAATCAATGTTTGTTATGCTGATGTAGAATAACCCGAGTTGCTCCTGTGTATATATCTATCCTTCACTCAGACGAATTTGCTGATTGAAAATTTGACTACATAATCTCACTATCAGTCTCGTGTAGCTTATGAAGTACCCCAGCTCATTTAGTTGGCTTCGCTTCTATTCTATATTTTTTCACGTGTGTATCCGGTGATGTGTACACTCTATCACTCCTATAGGCTTAAGTTGGTTCTCTCCTCTGGATTATTCGACTGGGATAAATCTCACGTGTTGCGTTTTGTACGGCATTGGCGGACACAACACGGGTTTTTAGGTTCGGACATGCTTACAACCTTTCCCCAGGCCAGCAAATTACCATTAATATACTGTCGCTCTTCTCAGATTGGCCCCATCCAGTGGGCGTCCTCAGATCCTCGTCCTGTGGTAAGGCCTTTTTTCAGTCGCACTCTCTTCAAAAAGGTCTTTATTTGGTCTCGAATTGATTTTTCCTTTTGAAGTGAGTCACTTCGGATAATATGACCATTATTATAACGGCCTCTGCTTCCTAATGCTAGCGTACAATTGGATATGGCTTCATGGACGTTTTTGAATTTTGCAATTACCACAAGTGACTAAGAGTAATCATCTTTATCACAAGATTAGTATCAAACGATAAAAATCAACTTGCAGTGATTAGCCTGCTGATAAACACAAGGAGCACGAACCAAGCAGGTTTACCATTACGACAGGTAAGAAGTTAGTTAAAAAGAGTTAGGAAAAATTGGGGTGGCACCTAGATTTGGCATACATCTTTGTAATAGTGAAGGCTCTTTTAACTAAGGCTATGAGCAATCTCCTAATGTACGCCAACGTGATGTGTTCCACTGTATTTGACGTTGAATGGTGCCAGAAATGCACGCGGACCAAATAACGACCGCCAATGTGATCGAAGAAATGCGTAGATAAAAAGGTTATATAATGTATAAAGGGGAACTATACAACTTATGTTGTAATAATAAACGTTACGCCCTGAGTAAACAGAAATATCGTACGGCGTATTGATCATGTTCATGAGTCTTGTCGGCCATTGAATTACTCGGTCCTCATAATTGAACGTCTAATCTTTACTAGCTCACACTTTACATACATGGCCTCATTTTTGTGCATTTATGTAAGGAAAATATATTAGCGGTCCTTAAAATTGTACACTTTTTTAACGTAATATTCTTGCTAATAAGCGCAACGCTAAGCTGTTTTGAATTTAATAATTGCAGAACATACGTCGGATAGCGTTAATCCCACGTTTTGACTATTGTAAATCTTTCAACAAGCAATCTTTGCCGATACATTCGTATTGATCTGCTTGACGTTTCACGAATTCAATCTGTAAGGGATAGTTTACGCAATAACGTCAGGATCCAATTGAAGAAGGTTTAAGTCTCGTTTGGGATCACTTTACTCGAATTTGTTGAACTCGCTGTAAAAGCGTGACTTTTTGATTCTATCTGATGTCCCGTCATCATACCTAATAACCGAGCCATGGAAATTCTGCTTACCGTCCCTACCCCCTTGACAACATCCCGATTGGCCCGATTCTCCTGTTTAGCTTTAGCTGCCAGTGGCATAGTTCTAGCTAAAACAGAAACTAAAAACGCTCTAAACGACAGGGAGACGCAGCATAGACGCAGCTACTTCATCGCCTCGAATCAATGGAAAAGGAGCTTGGACCCAGCATTTTCAAGGAAACAAACTGGATGGCCAGTAAGTGCTGCTTCTTCCGGGGCACTATCGACGTACGAACATTAGTTACCGACAAAACGAGTTTAGAAGAGAAGATGAAGCAACAGCGGCTGCAAGCGCTCTTAGACGTTGACGGCTATTCGACTCGCCGTTCTTTCGGGCTCCGTTAAAGGGGTAGCTTCGTCCTCATTCTTGGTTCTAGGCAAAGGTTACCAGATTAAAAAAATCCACCTTGCCGATCATTGGTCCTAAGCAACTGAACCTCAAAAGTGTAGCCAACGACAAACGTCGTTTTGAAACACAACTACCTTGCAGGCACCGTAGCACTAGGCCAGAGAATTGTGGTTCGCTGCAAATAAATAGGCAACCCAATTATAGGTCTACTTGTACGCAGTAGTTGGCTATTGATTGGTTAAGCAAACTATGTTTAAAGAGCACAGCAGTTGTCGAGATACAATAGACCACAATAATAATAGTTTAAAAAGGAAGATTATTTTTTTAATTTTAGAAGTAGTAAAGTTGTTTAAAAATATTTCGTTACGGCTGAAAACTGCGTTAAACTAAAATTCGGTGCTTTCATCTGCTCCCTTCGAAAAGTCAACAATGAAGAATCTCGCAAAACATTGATATACATTCAGTTAGCAATAATTCTAGCGTAACTTTTTTTTTTTACATAAAATCAAATATTTTACCAAAATTATAGAACAAGTGCATCTTTCATCTCTAGTCGACCCATTGATACCACGCGACATACTTAACATAATGGCCATTTATCATAATAGGCACCTTGTGCCGATGACACTCAAAGGAATCTCTGTAAACAGATCCTTGGAAGTGAAGGGAGTTTCGAAGACGGGATAATTTGTATGTACTTACAGGAAGAAGTACGAACTTTTTAGGTTGGGTAACTTATGGCGTAGGCAGTTGAATTACCGAAGTAATATCAAACATGTCCCGAACCATGGCCCAAGCTGATATAGGGGTCCAGGGTTTAGTGGGTGAGAGTCCCACAGTACCGGACAAAGCGCAGTCGATGGTGTCCGGTCTGCATAATGTATTTGCCCTTAACCTCCAGAAAAAAAAAGTTGAATTACCGAAGTAGCAAATGTTAAGGTGGTTTTTAGCTCAGCCATAATAAAAACGAATAATAAGAATTGCTAACAAAATGTTTTGTAGTCAGGTTACATTAACCTAAATCTCCTATATCAATCGGTAAACGTAGTTGGCATTGGGTTGACGTGAACACTTATAGCGAGGTTTCAAACATACATGTAGAACTGTAGTCTATAAGCTATATCAGGAGTACTTTCGTATATATACGGTAGCGTAAAAAGCATACGCCACTCCTTTTCCTCACAATGAAATATATTTTATGGCAGCAAAAGGACGACGTTTCTTGCAATTCGGTATAGCGTACGGTTTAGAAGGCAGCATTTTTAAACTGGACCTTATTTTTAGAACTTCGCTAGTGCTATTGACATTTTAGTAGAATGAAATAAAAAAGCGACCTCAGCCTCAGATCCCCGATCATAATAGATGCATCTTTTTCAATTTTATTTCGAGGTTAAAAGATCAAACTTGAATGACTTCAAACGATGCTCTATGAAGCTGCTGACCTGGAACAAGAATAAAGGCAAACAAAAAGCTTTCTAAGGTATTTAGCTCTTTTTAAGCGTTTTTTTGAGGTTGCATTTGTAGTGGAAAATACGGCAGATAGCAATAAAGATTATACCTCAACGCTTTATAGTCTCATTGCAAAAAGATCTTATTTTACTGAACTCCACGATTCCTTGGATCACGACATACTGTTTCTGAAATACTCTGTATCCCATCCATCGAACTATTGAGCTATCGAAACTAGCTATTGAAGCTAGAGAACTATTGAAAGAACTGTTTTCGAGCTAACTTATACATCATGCTTTAGTAATTTATTAGAGAACTAGCTGATGTAAAAGTTTTTCAAAGGCGAAGTACAATGTGTGATAATGGCGTCGCACAAAATACCACGTAACGCCTATCTGCAGTGCAGAACCATACAAATATTTTAAATGGAATAATAGGTCGTTTCAGACTACTTTTTTGTCTAGTGTTTCAAAAGCATACGGCAAAAGCTCGTTCTATTAGGTGCACAAAGACACACCATATGTGACATCTTTGTTTTGTTTCCCCGATGCATATGTCGACTAAAAAAATTCTGCCTGATTGTAAGTCAATCAACTGAACTCGGTGGGGGCCGATCGAAGCTTTTTGACACAAGTCGAAAATTATGAATTCGTTTTATTGAGTGGGCCGTCCTTTGTAATCGAATTAACCCCATTATTTTGATCGGGCGCCTCACCGTGCGGTCCATCCCAACGTTTTCATTCAGTGTGAGCTCGTTTCTATTATGCGACTGACGATGCACCTGCTTGAGAGTTCAGCAGAAACACCAGCTATTATACTACCGTCCATAAAGCTTTCTTCGTTTTTTTTATAACGTCTTTAATCGACTGTTACGAAGCGGCAAAGGATTGCAGGTCCTGCACTTTTGTATCGTTAGCATAATCTGCCAAAAGCACATAGACACGAATCATAATGTGGAAGTGCTTTGTGTGTATTGCACGATATAAAGCCTATATGTTAGTTCGCGTATTTAAAAGATACTGCAGGTACGAAAACCGTTTGAAAATCGAAATATTTAAGTTTCTATAGCCTTGAACTGCAGGACAGTGTCGATTTAACCCTCCGCTAAAGTGCGTTTCACCTGCTTGAAGTAACGATGCAGCACTTCACATTATAGGATCCACTTGAATCAGATCTTATCGTTCATTCTATATATTTTCGTATATAGCACCTTAAGGAAGTTAGTCAGCACGGTAGAGATGGTATACGAAACCTATTAAGTAGCTTCACGTATTGAAAAAATAACGTAGCCTCATATGTTAAATACTCATTAATGTTGTGCCTGCATATGTTAAACGTCTATTTAGCTTTGAAAACACTCCGTATATATTTGCTATATAACAAATAAATAACGAGTACACAGGTATAAATTGGCTGCCAATTCTACCTTCTTTTCTCTACGCACCAAAAGCCTTCATCCAAAACAACATGGGCAGTACTTCTTCAGCATTATAAGCACTATCATAAACTACCGAATCTGATTCGTCTATCGATATTCTTCTGCGCACACTCAAACAAAGATAAACCCATGCACGTCTTCACTCGTATAAAAGGTTTGCTTTCCCGGTAAATTTGTCTATAGTTCATGTGCTTAGCCAAGCAAAAACACGATATCATGAAGCAATACTCGTATGTTTTGAGAATGAACTTTGTTCAAGCCGACGCGTTGACACCTTACGCAACCTAATGTCGGCGATCCGGATGCATCAGGCAGACCACCATCACCACTATGGCGCCCTATCGCCGCATGTAATGGGATGACATCAAGTCAAGCAAGAGAGAATGAGCTAAAGAGGATATTGCAGTCTACGTCTAAGCAAAGAGGGATTATTTACGCCTTTGCCTCAACTTAATGGCGCCGATTGGACGCAACCTTCTCTCTCCTTCTACAGCCGAGGTCGCGTTGCCCGCTTATAAACTCCCTGCCCCACAGCTCACGGTCGTATCACTTGGGCGTCATTCATAGCCAACGTCACTGAACATTATTCTACTTTAGGATAAGTCTATTTGCACAATATCGAAAACACAGATAGGCCTTGACTCCGAGTTCATCTAAGCCCTACTGACTCCTCGCGAGAGAAAACCAACAATGGATACCATACGAAATGGACTTTCTCCTTTTTTTCCCCTCTGTTGCCCACGTTCCCTCTCGCTGGTGCAGCGCAGTCTGATCTCCAACTTGTTCATTCGCTTATTGACCGTCTAGTGAGCGGCTGGAATGAGGCTGGCGTTCAGCCCTTCAACTGCGACTCAATCGAACGATAGGCTCGTCGTTAAACGAAAAGGCCTAGGAAAGCGCCTGGAGTTGCACCATCGATCATATGAAATAAATGCTTGACTGACTATCCAGCCGATAGGAATGAACTAGGCAAATTAGCTTCGGCTATGTCTAAGAGAGTGAGGTCTAGAGATGTGACCCAGTTGAATGAAATCGTAGCGAGAGCCACTGCGATGTGTAATAAAGAGCCTTGTCTATGTTGAGTAACAATACTTGAGCTACTATTGTCGTTCGTAATGTTGTCTGCTCACTTTTCTTTGAAAAGTTGCATTTTATATAAACAAGGTGCCAACGGGCGTTTCACAAATTGTTAATCTGGTATACCTGACGCTATATGGAGAGACGCTTCATTTTGTCAATTCTTCTCTCCAACAGTACCGTTCCAGACTCCGAAAGCAATTTCTAATTGACAGTTCTCATCATATATGTATAAACCATTACACAACGAGAACACCTCACCCTCTCAGTTCCCATCGTCTATCAATTTCGACTCCTTCGAAAATCCTTTTCTGATCGGACCATCATATTTTTTTTGCCTTTATCTGTGAGGTGACAATACTAGAAGAGGAAGACATTTCTAACAACTTAGAAGAGCAAATAACAGATGTACGGGTACAAGCTCGCATATAGACGGTTTCCAGCAACGAACTATATAAAATATGCATCATGCTCATCGTTAACATATTGGCAGTCTTCCACTTCGAGGAAGGATCCTAAAAAGCTCACTTTAAGAGCTGAGTTTGTTTTTCAAGTTATTCTTGTTACATTCTTAACTTTCGGACCGTTACAAGGGAGATCTGTAAAGCAACGGCTTTCAAAAAACCTCGCGTGCAAGTAATGACTATAAGAATTTAATAATAATGTGTTCACTTATGGGTACAGTTGGCTAGATGGAAGTGTCACCTGTAATTTATTCAGCAAGAGCTTCAAAATAAATTGTATATTTATAACTATCCTGACAATATATATAGTTAGGGGTGCAAGAAAATGTTTTTTAAAGACTTTGGTTAGGTACGTACATCATTGACTGCTATGTCTTTTACAAATGCTCTCAGCACGTTCGGTTACTGAGATGAGGCTGTATACGTATCTCCACCTTACTATAATAAGGTGCGTAGTGTCTCACTGTGTTACTAGTTGGAGAAGCTCTTTTATAGCTTTGTATTCATGGCGCTTAGTTAAGTACCGTTGAAAGCGTTGACGTCGTCAAAAATGCTATCAGGGTAGATACGTTGATTGGAGGCAAAGTTTCGCCAACGACCTGAGTGTTTTTTTTTTTTTCAATAAAACGTTTCTTTGCTCAGATGATTATTACGTCTACATACACAGTCGAGTCGAAGTTTCTGGCCTGTCAGAACTATTGCAGCAGTAACTGCACTCTCGAAAGTCTAAAGAAAAGTAGCGTGCACGTCAGCAGCAGCCTGACGAAACGGCCCTCACTGTTCATCACTCGGAACGACAAGTGCTTCTTAGACAAAAGTCGACCATGATCGAGAATGCGTGAACAAAGCGGACCAGAAAAACATCAACGGGGAAAAATCGGGAGTCAGAAAACAGCGTAGGGGCTTAATCCAGAAGAGCAGAATTTGCGGTTCGTAACTCAGTTCCATTTAAAAGAAAACGAGGCAAATGGAGACAACTAGGCTAGAGCAAAAAAAAATAAGATCGAATTTGACAGATCCACAACGGCCCACTATTACAGGCAGCCTGAGTCCCATATGAGGCCTATGATAGGCTCTTAAATAGGGAAGTAGGGTTAGTCAGGGCGGAGACACATTTCTTAGGAGTTGAAAACATCTTTGACTTTAGATTGGCATCATTATAATAGTAAAACTAAAACATTATGAAATATGTAAAATCTATAAAGAAATAGCATACATTAAACAGCGAAGCAAAGTAAAGCAAATCTCAGATAAAGACAAGCTCCTTCTTAAGCTGGCGGTGAGAAGAATTTTTTATATTGAAAAACATTTACGATGCAAGCGCTCTTTTATAGGTGTAACTTTCTAAAACTAGCTAGCGTGCACGATTAGTTCTTCTTGTGGGCAGTAAGTAAACATACTAAAGATAAATGTTTGAAGCAAATAACCATAGTACAAAGATTCTTTTTCCATTATGATAAAAGTTATAGTGTATAATTTTCGCTACTGATTTTTCAGCTTTAGCCTGTAATAGCGCTAAACGGTAGCATAATCAAAACTATCGCAGACGTGCTTATTTTCCTAGTAGACTCGATTATACTAGTTGTTTAGTGCTTATTTAGCCCCCGTGATAGTTTAGTGGGTAACGTACTTACCTGCTGATCCTAGGAACACGATGTAGTCTAGGTTGAAACCCATAAAGCATAGAGAAACCTCGTTTCATGCCGATGATGGACTAGATGTCTAACGGCGATGCCGGACGTAGAACTCGAAACATAGAGACACGCTTACTTGACATCTTTAGGTAGTACCCTGGCGTACACTTGCCCACCTGGTACAATTAGTAACCGCTAACAATAACACTGTTATAGAACTGTTTTTTTAATATTGTAGCTACAGCGTAGCTGATAATCGTCTACCTGAGATAGAAAAGAACACGTTGAATCGTTGGGATGAACTCATTATTTATCAACATACATAGACTGATGATAGCAACAGGTCAGCAACGTACAATTTACGTGTTCTTCCACGATAACGTTATGAGATGATAAACGAAATTAATATACGAAGATAAGTACAGTAATGATTGTTATTCGCACACGGCGTTTGACACTTGCATCGATCTTTATCTAACCTACTTATCCTTCTTGCCCCCTCTCAGATATGCACCAATCGTTTTTTTTTTTTCAAAATAACAAATTTACCTTCGCTCTCCGCTCTCGCACTCGTCTATTTGGTTCAATAAATAAAATACTTTATTCTTTTTAATTTTAAGAATTAATAAGCAGTGTATCTGGGTTCTTCACAACTCCACTTCGAGTGTAAGGAATTTACTTATGTTAGGATAACATTTCTAAAGTTTCGTGATCCACAATGACCCCTCACCGGGTGGGTACTCTGCATTTTTCTACCTCTCTACTATTTGCCTTTCTTCTTTAGACGCCCAACGCTCTTTCCTGTTTCCTTGTCTAACCAACCTGTAGTCGATGATTTTTGGCAGAGTGCGTTGTTAAATCTCTTTGCTTAAATATCTTAAATTGTTAAATATCTGCTTGTTCTGCTTTTATTATGATTGCAATTTTTCTTTCCACCAACTATTTCCCCAATTCGAGGGCAGCCGCGACCTGGTAGTCCTTCCTACACCCAAGCGGAAACGATTTCACGGAGCAGCACGCAAAAGGGTGAGTAAAGTATAACGTCACCGTAATCCTCTTTCCGACATAATCCCACGGCTGGATACTGGTATATATATATATATAGTCAGTCGTTGCAATGTCTCTATAGTAAGTCGAGGTAAGGGTGAGTGCGAAATAGCCTGAATCTGTTTTTCTACTGGCGTAAACCTGTCACTAGGCAGCCTACCGGTGGTGAATGGGTTAGACCGTATACTTCGCCGATTTCGTCAGTCTATTGTTCTTATGGATCCTTGTGCTGCATATCGCTTTTTGGAGAACACTGCCGTAGGGAAAAATATATCGAGCTTTCAAAAAGAAATCGGCAAGAGACGCGCCTAATTCGTATCGGAGGCATAACCTGTTAGTTTGCTAGATTATAAGTACAACTGAGCGTCGTCGGTACCAATAATTGATTTTTTCTAGGTAAATTTAGTCTGAACTAAGATGTGGTATGCGTAAAGCTTAAATAGAAGTGATAGTTTCGATCACACCTCAGCCAATATGCTCTAGACTACCACAATGATGACAAAAGCTGTCAGGATTAGTAAAAAGATATTTACGAATATAAACACATTTTGCAGTTTTCGACAGTCACACTCGGCAATCTCCTAGGTAGGAACTGGCTGAGCGGGCGTTCTTTCATGGGGCTCTTTGTTAGAGATAACAGCTCAGCGTATTTCGTCCGATATATAAGCACTTCGTGTGACCCGTTTACGTTGGTATTTATATCTTTCATCCTGATGCTGACAATTCACACTAGACGATCAGTTTATAGACGCTAACGAACAAAAGGATAAACAGTTCCTGAAAAATGACCGAACCGTTGGAACACAATAGCGAAACAAGGTATTTTTGCGTCGTTGATTCGTTGCGGTCTGTCTCAAAGCGATACTGTTAAATACAATTGGGATTTTACAGAACGACAATAATTTAGATCCACTGATACTTCTTACACTCTATAAATGTAAATGCTGCCCGAGTTTTAGCGTCGTTATATTTTCTCTAGGGTAGGTGGATTTACTCAAGCCTCCGCTAAAACGTAATCGACAAGATTTCTGTGTGTCACGATCCCTTACCGTCGTCTATAACGGTTCTATCCTCAAACATTGTATCATTTTTATCTCACTACGATACGGCTTGCAAAATTATTAACCATTGACTTGCCTTCACTAAGACGCTCCTCGTAATCTCAAAACGAGTCATCATATATAGCCGGATTAATCGTCTTGCCTTCCTTCACATATACACGCTTTTCTCGTTGAACGACCTCTATTCTCGAATCGCTCTGGCTAGCAACAATGAGATAAGAACAAATTGTATGCGGAATTAGCCGTTTGGTGGGCAAATATGCTCGCGTCTGCAAATACAGATGGCGTGTGTCATGGAATATAGGGCACCCATACCAATGTCCTGTTGAGCAAGCAACGCACAAGCCCCCCCTTTTACAGCACTTCCTTAATTAGAAAACAAATGGTTCGAACGTAACGTCTGTACTGCCATTAAGCGTCAGATAATTGGCTCTCAACATAAAACGAAGCGTATTTAGGCTTGTATTCAAATTTAGATAGCTACATGTATTTGAATTCTGTGAATAAATACGTTATCACTGTTACCACGGAAACTTTGATGATGCAGTTTACTGTCCTAATATGATAACAGCCACAAGAGCTGTAGTGTTAGGAAAAGGCAGGTGTCCATATTCGCATTTCTGCTGCATTAGACGTTTAAAGATTTCTAATTTGTGCCAGACGTGACCTTGAATCTGGCCAGTCGGATTGATAGGGTCATATTTGTGGTGGTACATTATATGTGATTAAACAGAGAAATGCATAGCTGCGTTAGAAGTTCTACAGTTTCTTCCAGCATAAGCAGAACTGACATTCTGGATAGGAGAAAAGGATCTAAGGATCCGAAAGGGAAACTTTCGGAGCAATCTCATTCAGTATATCTGATGAGTTTTACTTGGCGTGGCTTATGTGTGACGTTTTTTTTCTTACAAATAACTTGGTCCAGTTTGGCAATCGTTCTTAGTAATTAAATCTAATGATAACTAAGGCATTGTTTTTGTGTAATAATAAAATTAATCTTCAACAACACTTTAAGCTTTACCTTAAGTAATAACATTTAAAATAGTAGTAAGGATCGGTAATTGTTCAAGACAGACACGAGTAAAAGGTATATCGGGACGTGTTTTATCCTCGAAAATGTACACTTAGCTATTTAAACTATACAGATGACATTCTAACCTGTTGAGATTATTTTATTGAAAACGTAGACAGTGGAGATATATCTTGATATGTCACTCAACATACACAAGCAGAAATTATCTTCTACAGTAGATTGCTCTACAGGCTTAATTTACGTCTCCCGTCTGGGTTACCGTCACGTTGAACTGGTCGACACAAAAATTTGCCTTTTAAATCCTTTCCATTAAGTACACTAGCTGCCTTTTCCTCTGCAACAATGGAGTTATTCAACACAGAGTAATTCAGTAAACCTCCTTCCGTTTCTAGTATTTGCTAGATGCTTCGGCGGCCTGGCTGTTTTTCGCTGTTAACTAGTTTGTTCATAATAAACCTACCCTAACGTAAACTATAGAATAACCCATCAGCTACCAAACGTATAGATACCCCATCGCACCTAACCCGTTTTATAACTAATTCATCGGCCTGTTGTAAGATGTCCTCTAGAGGGTTCAGCCAACCTGATGTTTGCGCCACTCGCTGCATATTAGATTGTTGGTATATTCCGACGACTGAAATATATATACAATATATATTTCAGTTGTCGGACAACCTTTGAGGATCATATTAAGCTGAGTGGACCTTAGCGAACCTTCTTGTAGACGTTGCGACTGATAAAGACCGCTCGTCTATGGATTCTGTTCCAGGGACACCACCAAAACCTCGTAAAAGTCTCATATGAATACTTAGATAAAATACAGAGAGTATATACAAAGTTCAATTGATTGTAATTTTAGTTTTATTTACACATCATTCATATATTGTAAAAGAATTTACATAAACTGTTTTTCCGCCCGAACATTTTTAAAATTACTACCACCTTGCAATAACAGTGGGCTATTGACTGGCGAATCTTCCAGTGTCCTGGCATAGACTTTATTAAAGTATGTTACAATAGAGCATTGGGT
This sequence comes from Varroa jacobsoni, assembly GCF_002532875.2. Classification (NCBI taxonomy): domain Eukaryota; kingdom Metazoa; phylum Arthropoda; class Arachnida; order Mesostigmata; family Varroidae; genus Varroa; species Varroa jacobsoni. Next base: position 176,406 of record NW_019213407.1, read on the forward strand.
CTGGAGGGGGCACGAGGCATTCCATGGGACCTTTTCGTGTAACTTATCTGTTTGGAAAGTCCTCATCAAGATAGTTTTACATGACGATGATAGTGTGCAATTGTTCTGTCTTGTTGGAAATAAACTTCGCCATCTTCACCAAAGCCATTCTGAACGCATAATAAAACAGATTCATAGGATATAGATTGCCTTTCGATTCAGACCATCGAAATATTTTGACTGATAGCAGAAACGATTTCCGCTACACAGGCTTCCAGGTGAAAATTATCAGCTTGGAATGATATTTGAAAAGAAAACAATAACGTTCAATTTTTAGCGTTTCTCACGCCAAAATGTCCGTAGGCTTATGCATCGAAAAATGTATTGCTTTTAACTCGGCTTATCGAGATCTATCGACTGGTGCGAGGAATTGGCGTCAACAAGGTAGCGCTTCACGTAGACGAAAATTGGCTTATTTTTTTTCGTTTTTTTCTGGTATTTCTCTTACAAAAGGCTATCTGGAAAAAATCTAAAAAAAAAAAAGTTCTACTAAAATGTCGTCCATTCAATTGTTGACGGGTTCAGTTTCCCGTTTGACACTTAGCAGAGAAGCGGCCAAAAAACTGGCTTGGATTCCCTCAGAACACATGTTCATTTCCCTCAACGTTTATGAGGAACTTGGATGCTACATTGAGTTTTTAGTTTTTCTCCATTTTGCGTATAGGAAAATATATAGCACTTGCATTCAGTTCGATAGTGATCGATGGGCAACAGAGAATCACCTCTTTACACGGAACGCCCGAACAACTGCTTTTCCAGCCTTCACACAGCAGTTCCAGCTTGGAAACTGACCTTGGGGATAAAAACATGTATGACCTTTTCGTTGCTCTCGACGCGGGCTTCCGATTGGCGCCAGGAACGACTGCCTTTCATAACGTAAAGTCTGTAGAAAATTTTAATCTATGAGAATCCCAGGCAAATATAGCCTACCATAGCTCTTACGACTTTCTCATAACCAAGAATCTATCATCAGTGATAGATTCTCAAGTTAACCACAATAACTTTAGGGAGAGCCTATGAGAGAATGGAACTATCTAGAAAATTATTCGCACATTTGCCAAAAATGGACCATGATTGTTAATATTTTATCAGTCGTTAGCCATTCAGACCTTCAAAATTGCCTATTTAGCATCAAATTGCAAAAGAATGAAAAGTGGTGAGACTTTTAAAGACGGCAAATTTGTCCAGATTAACATTACGCTCTAAGAAAAACTCTCGAAAGAAAAAGTATTTGTCTAATCGAGATTCATCTTACGGCAGAACTTTGTAGGATGAAGTTCTTCCCATCAGTTAAAAAAAATCAAGCTGTGTGGTTAAGAGACCACGTGCGCACGCCTCACGGTTCATTGTACTTGTGCGACTCCGAAACTACAACTAGTGGATCACCCCAGGCCAAATGTCGGCCGAAAATTCACTTTTAACTTTAACTTTATTTAACGTATATTTATTGGTAGTGATTTAGAAAAAACTTCTTGATTCAACTTGTTGTAGCATATAACTGCTGAGCGCGGCTATGAGAATGGATAATTAAAAAACAAATACACAGAGTTCAACCCGGCTGTGAGGCTAGTGCATGTTGTAGAGGTTCTGCAGGCACAAAGTATTCTAATTAAAATTTCACCGAAATAGGAGCTTCACACAAAGCTCCTTTTGTAAATTGCTTTTGTCCGTTAAGAGGTTAACGATATCGACCAGTTAAAGTTCTCTCTTGTGTTTAACTGTTTTTATCACATACATCATTAGGGGATACCTTTGAATTCTACTGATATCATAGAAAATGCTTCTTTTTCTCTAAACAATTGTCTCTAATTAATCTACTCTATAGAGAAAAGTCTGTGATTAGCAAAGAGCGCTCAGGTGAGTTAGGTACGGAATTCAAATTTCGTATTGGTTACTGCATGTGTGAAATGCATTACTAGCCACCGTGTATGTAGCCTATTTTATGTTTTTAATGCCTATAACCTAGGTGCATGCCTGGCACCTGTCAACAGATGGAGGAGCAGGTGCGGTCATTTATAACATGACCAGAGGTCAGGGCTGACCTAAGTACATCTTCTTTCCCCTCGAGTGTTGCCTTTGAAACTCGTGACCTTCATTATACGGAATGAGTCTGGTTTAAGCATAAAACTCTGAAGATCGTTATACTAACACCTCATGGCTTATGTTTTCCCATTCGACAAGGAGCCGAATTTGTTTTTCTCGTCTGATTACGCAAACATCCATCCAGGTTGTCACCGTGTCTATGGGTATAAATTGACACTCACGCATACATGCAGATACGTAAATTAAAAATAATGTTTGTTATACAATATCATCTAAGTATATTCTGTATCTTGTTCGTAGCTTCTTTTTGTCACAATAAGTAAACGTCTTGATTCTTGCTTTGCATATATATGCTCAATAGGTAGCTCTGACGCTACGGGAAACACAGTGGCTGGCCGCATATATATATATATATATATATGTGTAACCATGCTTTTGCCGTTATTATCGGAATACGTTTCAAATAAGGAATATATATTATGTCATGTATCTGTTACTTTGCCTATATGTTATATTTTTATAGTATCTTTGTCTTGTCTTATTTTTAGTACTAGTATTATTATTGCTATTATTATTATTATTTTCTATACTTGCTATTTATATAGTTAACTTATCATTTTGATTACTTTTCGTCATGACTGCTTCTTTCCGAAAAATTTTTGCCGCATTACAATTCGGCCATTAAACAAAGTCAGTTTTGTCATTTCTATATAAGACGATAACCTTTGATGCGACATATTTCATACGATAGATCTAAAACTGGGCATTTGCTTGTTTTTTTTCTCTTGTGCTAAATAAAGCCCCTTAGAAACAATCCCTACTGGCAGCAGAACCTGATGCGACGCTCAAAACATTAATAGGTTGTCGCTTATGAAGTCCTAGAAGGAAAGTGTTGGCATAATTTTTTTTCCAAGTTATCGTCATAACTGTCCCTTGCATTTATTGTACTGCCATCAAGCATTGCTTTACGCACTTCCATAACGAAACGAAATGTGTACATAGTTGGCTTCATACCTAAACCTCCTCACGTATCCCTAAATTTCATAGGTAAACACATCACCACTAGGCCATCACTTTCCACTTGTTGATCTGGCCTTCTCAGCAGTCAATGAGCCCGTCTGATGTTGGTTTAAGCACAGAAATTCGAAATCTCAGGGTTTGAAATCAATTAATGAGTATTCTAATTAAAACTCGCAATTATCTAGGCAGGTAGCCGCTACCAGGGAAGTCTGACTGTCACGCGGTCGTCAACCAATTTTCTATACCATCGTACTGCAACACGAAAGAACAAACTGAGGCAGTGTTATTTTACCAGTCCTTTTCCCTTTGAAAAGCTACATAAAGCATTCATTTTTTATGAGGGCCGCACGTCAAAATGTATTACTATATATATAGATCCGTCTTTGCTTCTATGCTTAGATATTACGGCAGTGATAAATGCCATTAACGTTACATAGGAACGGCATATTTGACCGTTCTTAAGATACTGCCTTATAACATAGACGTATTCTAGGTGTGTCGGCGTGATGTATGTGGACACGCAACAGTGAACATGAAACAAGATAGTATAGAACCCGCCTTTAAGGAGTTGACCGCATCTTTAAACGATAGACTTTTCAAGGTAAGATGTTACGCATACATTGCTAACACGTAACAGCCACATACTCTATTAATGCGATATACAGTCTTCAGATATTTATGCCCGGTTCTGCTATTGCAGAGGAAATGCGGTTTGCTGTAAATGTCATTATTCCAGTAAATGTATATATATCATAAGCAATTACCTAAGTCTCGCGAATAGGCAAACGTCTATTCTGATATATCTTCAAGTACTTGACGCCGACACAGAAAAAATAGAGGTCGACGGACATCAGCGAATATTTCGAGATAATTATGTATGCCCCTGCTAGAAGCTGCCTTGATCCAATCAGGCAAGCTTCCTCTATGGTACATTCATCATTGTTGTCCCAACAAATATGCATACAGTTGGATAACGGCAGAGGTTTTACTCTTTTTTTATATAAGACGGCCCAATTATAACGGGCCGTCTTAATAGGCTGCAGGCCTAACATTCACATTTTTTGGTTAAGTCGAAAAAGGGAAGGCTCTTTTTTCCGCACGCACATCAAAGGTCGGTCGGCCTAGTTAAATTACCTTTTACGAATTAAGCTTCAACATGATTACTCTGGTCACATGGCTTTGGCCCCTCCGCCTAAGTCGTGCTGATAGCCTTTAAAAGGACCGGCCTTGGTTAGGATCTCCGATGTTGTCTTCCAGTTTGTCTAATATATTTCATATTTAAAGTTAGGTATTTATCGCGCTAACTATAGCCTAATTTGTGTAGGCCTGCATAGTTGCAGAAAAATATTCCTACAACCTAAGGCCGATGCTCGTTTCCAGCTATTTTAAAGCATCTTAAGCACATTACTTCCAGCTTTTGCTCATTGTTCCGCTGAAAAAAATGCCAGAAAATCAAGCCATTGTAGCATAGTCTCTTGATTTACCGATAACAAAAGTCTAATTTTTGTAAAGTGCAGTTGACTCATTGGATAGATAATTTTAATTTTTCGCGAACGTCTAACCCGAGGTTTAGACAAGAGTGGGAGGGGTTTATTTTCACGACAGAATAACGATAATAGCAGTATGCTGAGATATTCCTGATTTCGCACGCCTTCTCTTCCCACCTGGCTTCTTTTGGGTAAAATATCGGATACCGAACGCTAACCTAGATTTTTGAAATCCAACAGAAGCTTCTACAATAGCCAAAATTATGAATATACAACTCTGAATCCAAATAAGAGTGTGATATTTGTGAAAGAGATATACTGCCAGAAAGTAATCGGTAGATATTTTTTCCTTTCGAAATTGTTTCATTATAAATCTGTTGATTTTGTCGGTAGCGAGCTGAGATTCATACATAGTTCACTAGATTAAACCACATAAACATGTGCCGTATCATGTGATAACTAGAAGTAGTAGCGCCTTTTCCAAATTATTTCTAACATTTGCCATATTGGGAAATAATCTACTATATATATCTATATCGAAGATCTGTCTCAAGGAAATCCCTCGGCCTAACCTGCATACGGCTACGGCGGCCAATACTTAGAAAGATATTCTAACGATTGCGAACAATAAATGAGCTGAAATTTCCACATAATTCAGTTTTTTGTGTGGACACCCCATATGAGTTTCACAATCCTTAAACAACAACCGATCGCAAAAAGAAAGTTTCTTTTTTTTTTTCGATAATAACGTCCGTTAAGATTAGACAGCATTCAGGCATCTGTCGATGGAATCAGAAGTTATTACACGTACGTGAGGAAATCGATGGAAAAAAGGGGATGACGATTGTTCAGTACGACCCCTTAGTAACAACGATTGCGATTCAGACGACATATTTTTGGTCGGACATCACATGCTTTAGTCGAGGTTGCACTGACGTTTTTCAATTGAATATAATCCGTTTCGGTATATTATTAAGACGAAAAAACTCTTATTTGCTTGAGGCCAGTAGCAAACTCTAACGTGATTCAGCGTGGTATCAGAGAAAAGACAGGGTGACGGCTCGTGGCCTTCGTTGATACGCCGTTACATTGGTCAGACTAACCGCTGTCTGCAATATTTGCCTGCAACTGTTTGCTCCGCCCGGCTACTGTATCAATGAGGTACTTTCAAAGTAGGGTTTCTTTGAAACTTGCAAGATGTCGCCGTCCACTTATACCTGATGTAGTATTTTCCAACGGTCACTTGTGTCACGATTTGAAAAAAGCCCGCCGAAAGCTGTGATCGCGGCTCCACCGAAATATCAGACCTAAGTGAAAGACAAATGGATGCACAGGCTGCCATCTCCTACTGAGAACACTGCTCACAAAGAAGTACAATAGGGGGGGGGGGGGAGAGAGATTAATGAGAAACAATTATTTTTGAACTCTGTTGTACTATGTATTACCTTTATGGCGATCAAGAATATCGATAGAGAACTAAGAGTCACATGCTTTAAAAGACTTCAGTGAATCTCATGATGTCAGAAAATCTGATCGGTTGGCCAGAAAAACAACGGTTCCTGCTACGGCGACGTTATCTATTAGAATAACTTGCAGTTTGGGAAACGTTTCAGAGGCTATCTATTTTAAGCAATGGTTGTACATCGATTCCAGAAATAACAAGGAGTGGATTGATACATCTAATGGTTACATTTTTGTCGGTACGTTATTCGATGACGGCGTCCAGTGCATTGTTCCCAACCACGAATTCTCTTTGTATACATTTATTCATGGTCCTTCGTAGGAGTAAATGGTCGATGTTTACACAATGCACAACACAATTATTGAAATCAACGTTCTAACATAGTAATGTGTAAGCCATATACTTGTTAAAATATGTTCTTAACACCTATTTCAGAATCGACACTTCATTTACTTACCTCAGAACGAAACCCTAACAATTTTGCAGCTCTTTCTGAAATCGGCCTAAATTTAAGGCAGTATTGAAAATTTAAAGTCAGTTCTTGTCTACTTTTTCTTTGTTTCGAACGCTTTTTGCGCGCCGAGCTAAGTAACATAGTAAGTTCTAAGGTAGTTTAGCTGGGTCCTCGTATGTTAGGAGCCAACCGTGTGATAGACTTGATGCCTAACGGCGACACTATGCATAAAACTCAAAATATAGAAATTAGGTTAACATATGTGTTCTAAAATGGCAAACATTTTTTGGGAGTGGTAACTGCAAACTAAGTACTTTAAAAAAATTGAGTATCAGCTTGATCGTTCGATCTATCTGGCCCTCGTACCAACTCGAATGGAAAGCCTACCAGCGTAAACACCCGCATTTAGCCGGTCATTGTTTTGTCTAGCTGACATGCTCGGTAAAACCAGGGAACGGTATCACTATAAAATACAATATACTCATTACTATATGTATCGATATTTGAAAATACGTACTTAAATTAATCCAGTCTTTCTTTATTATTGTCGAAACAGCGTGTTAAATGCAAGAATATTCAACTATTGAAAACTTATCTTTATTGACATTAAAATGGTAAAGATTTTTCAAACGAAAGTAATTCTAGGCTAAGACCGTAATACACACGCTTGTTTTGTTTCATTAGAAAAGGACACGTTTTTTTTACATCAATCAAGAGTAGGTTAGGGTTTGACTATCTTTAGATAATAAATATATCTGTACTTACCCATTTGCGACAATAAGTCTACCATCCCGTAACTGCTGCGAGTGTCTGCTATTCGTAAATAACAGTAAAGGTGTATCAGTCTTTAACGTGGTAAGATATCAAGAGAAGCTTCTTGTTTGTTATACCAGTATCATTCAGACTTTCACATTCCCGGTATTGTACGTAATCATTGATTAGCCGACACCGACCTGTTGTCGTCTTATTGTTTTCGTCAATAGAATAATGGCTATCGTTTTCGGCATTAAAGACGGTGTAGTCCGATCATAGGCTAACAGCATGCTTGGCCCACGTAAATTCGGCCGGGATTCATGAATACTGTTCCAACAGCCCTTGAAGCAGCTGATTTGGCGGGAAACGGTGGTAATTGAGAGCGTTTTTCCGCGTCTATTTTCGCACGTCATGAATCATGCGGAATAAATTTGCCCGGAACAAAATTTGAATTGAAGAAAACGCACCTGTCATGGTATTCAGGCTTCATTGGCGCACACCACGCACGAAACCATAATGTCCCTTTACTGATAACCTATCTAACTTGTCCATCTACTGACTGGAAAAAAAAAAGCAATTTTTGCGTTTTGCCTACGCGTTAACGCTTATCCATAAATTTAGCTGCTTTAAGGCCAGGTGGGCAAGGACTTGCATCCTGGCCCTCACACCCTTCTCCCTTACTTAAACACCCGTCCATCGATGAAAGGACTTGAGTATTACAAATACTTTTGGTGTCGACAAACAACGTATCAACATACTGCAAAAATAGTAATTTCAAGGAGATACTGTCAGGCGCGCAGTTGGGTACCTGCAGCTAGGCAGGGTCATCTGCTAGTTCACCTTTTGTCTAACAAGAGATATTTATCGAATTATGTTAGTCGTTTTCGGTCCTTTTGTGCGTGGCTTTCTCTACAGGGGGCTGCTGTACAAAGTGCCTGTATATCTTATACAGGATAGATGCTTCACTCATGCGGAGAGTGAGAAGCCGAATGCAGGAACGAACACGATATATTGTTTCTATCGCATCGAAATACTAGGTACAGTTCCTTATGATTTGTATAAAAATAGATAAAAACAAAAAAAGCAAGGCAGCCACGTTGTATTACTGTTAACATAATTCTAAAGTTATACCTTTTCAGAAATTAGAAAAGTGACAAAAGCACACTCATGTTACAAGTCAAGTTTTTTTTTTTATTAAGATTAAGCAGAGGAGGTAGTTAAATTTATGCAGAGCAAGAAAAGACGTAGTTGGTAGCTTGGAAGGTAAGCTTGCACTTGAGACTAAAGTGCAGTATAGGCCGCACCAGCTATATATCAAAAGAAGTCGGTAAATATCGAGATATAAGCATAGATTCTTTTCACCAGCAGCACCTCTCGAACTGCAAAGAACTCGCTGGCGAGCTAGCCGATTAAGCTGCGACTGCTTTTCTTACTTCTTCTTGTGTTGCTCCTCAAAGATTCTTTTTGCACTTCTTTCTTTTCTTTTCTTTTTGTAGGATCTCTTTTGTTGAGTGCCCAAATATATTGACAAAAACGCTCCAAACAGGAGTTCCCCTTTTTAGGTGTGCCCCTTGTGCCCCTTTTTAGGGTCTCCAAAAAGGAGACCCTAAAAATGGGTATACGAAAGGGAGGTGGCGAACATCTCAAATGCGCAAATGAACAAGCTTGAAAAACGCAACGCCTGATGCCACATGACCGGGTGACACTTGCGGGAGGCCCAGCAGACTGGTCAGTTTATGCTTGCCGGTTGGGCTAACGGACGAAGGCAAACGCTCGGCCACTGTAATTTCCTGCCAGTATTTCCATGTATCTAGTTCTGGAGGAAGAGGAGAAGGACTCGATTTGATCCAACACTAACCTCTAGCAAACTAAGTAATTCCAGTTCGCTCGCTGTATCTTTCCGCGCTCCTTTTATTTCTACTAGCTCTAATGCTCTGGTACTGTACAGTACAACAGAGTATAGGCAGTCCGCGGGCACGAAACGGTATTCGGAACACCTCACGTCAAGAAAATCAGGATGCTTTTTTGCGAGAAAAAGACGACAGCGACGACGAAGCTGGAATAGATTAAAATAAAAAAAAAAACGAAGGGAAGAAAAAGCAGAAGAACAATGAAGAACGAGCAGATGAGGCGTGGGTGGTTAGTTCGCAATACACACAGAACCGACAGCAGTTCAAGCTGCAAAAAAAAGAGGCACATTTGTAAGGCACTAGCAGGAGTAGCAACAAAAGCGATAACGACCACTACTAAACAGCAATGATCGACGTCGGGCTAGTTCGGCCGTTGGTCGTAGAAAGGTTCGAAGGTTTTTCTACTTAAAGTGCTCGAAGCAAAGAGGGACGACCACGCCGCCGAAATCAACTTTTCCTTTTGGAGCCGAATAGCTGTAGCAGGAATGGCATGGAATTGTCTGTTACCGGTGTACACATACCACTAAGCTGCAGTCGGCCTTTCGTTGTAGCTTCCAACTCGGTAGGGGAAATTGGAAAAGTCCGCAATCCGCTGTGACAACGATTTGTTTACATTTCAAAGCGATTGCACATGGCAGTCGACGGGTAGACTGGCGGCCGTAGCCATCGATGATGGGCCAAAAGATAGCAGAATTCAGTAAGAACAGCCAAAGATTCCGATTCTGGAAGGTTAGTTTGAAGAAAGACCAAATGCAAATGAATCAGCAGAACAGTTGAAAAGTCAAGAAGCTGATATAGAATGTCGATATAGATTTTGAAGCTTTTCTAGCATACAGAGTAGCGAATTTGAAGAGATAAATAGCTAATTTGATATTTTGAAGACCTTAAATATTGTAACTAGTCGTTTGCTCAATGATAATTCAATTTGTGTATAATAATGCGTTGTAATACATTTTTAAAACAATCATTGCGTGTCGTTTTCTGTGTAGTTTTGCGATTTTCTAGCCTAAAACCGATTGTTTTTTGTTTTCTTATATGTTTTTTGAAAAATCACCTACTAAACGTCCTTCTGTTCAGACTTTTGGTCCGATTCGTCGAAACGTGAGCCCTGCCGTTGTCCAATTGCTTTTTACCTACGATACCATTATTTTATCTTTTGCTCCAGACATGTAATAGGTTTTACGTCCTGTGAGCTTTTTCAATGAATATCGGATATAGGCCATTGTTGTAATCTATTTTTCATACTCGCGTCAGACAGTTGATAATTTGCATAGTAAACGTATCTTTATGTCGATTGTTTTTCCAACAGTCCAACTGATTATTAAATCATTAAGATTTCGTGCCACCGAGGAACAGTCCACCATTTAAAGAGCGATATACTCAAATAAGACTTAACGATTAAATGAATAAAAGCTTTACGATTGATTTGGATTATTAAAGAAAATGAATGTTCACTTATGTTACAATATTAGAGGCGACCACTAAACAAAGTATTTCTTCTTCTGGGCCAAATGAGTTAAACATACAAAATATATGTTAGCTGCCCAAACGTTTTACTGTCTAATCTAGTCTACCTGGACCAAGATTGAGCCATGTTCGATAATATTGCCAAGAATGTTGACAGCTGGAAAACAATCTAAAAGATACGGAGCTCTAAACAAGAAAGCTTTTACCGCCTACAAAAGCACCCCCTTTTACCACGTTTTCTAGGGGATCGCGCCCTCTCGTGGTGACGAAGGGAGAGTTTATTTTGCTGACGCACAACGGCCTGGTTAAAGCTGCCTTAATCGAATTTCCTAGGTCTATTCGATGCTGCTCGGCGTAAGACGCGGGCATCTGGGTCCTATTACAATTCATTCTCTTTTTCAAAGGGAGAGGCAAAGTTTCACTTTGCCTACACGAAACAAATACGGCACAGTAAAAAAAGAACCCCCTGAAACAGGACCATCGGTGTAGGCAAACCAAATAAGGATAAGTAAATCCTTTTGCTCGACTTGGACTGAAATAGAAAAGCGTGGCCACTGTACAAGTCGTGCTGACGGCAGTGCTTCTGACAGAAAACTACAGGTGTCTCCATAAGGATAAGTTCGCTATAGTCAGATGACTATTTTGGCTGAAGCGTGATATGGTTATCCTATCCCCAACAAATAAATCTCGGGGGTCAGTTTGGGTCTGTAAAAGCTAGCGCTATGGTGCTTACTAGTGCGAAGGTGAACTGTAAGAAGAATGAGCAAATAAATGAATAGCTTTAAGCCTATTGAGGTCCTTTTGTCTGCCGTAAAGTGCTTTCCCATCACTCGTGTGCCGTTATGGGTGTGCCCTTCATGTTGAGAAAGAAGGTGTTGGGAACAAGAGAGCATACTAATGCCGCCAGAGCTTTCCGGGAAAGCTGGCTGAACCTCCTTGCGGTTATCATTGTACTTCATAGAAAGCTAAACAATCAGCGATAATGTAGCGATTTGCCTTCCAATATTAGCCCATTCCTGTCCGTCTTTGTTCTCCTAATGCGACTTTTATTGGTTTCCTTTTTGTTAATCCATTTTTGAAACGTCTTCTTTCACGTCAAAGGTTACTACTAGCGTGTATCGGCTACGTAAAGATTACCTTTAAGAGGCGGCTACCTTCCGCTGATCCTGCTTGGAAGATCGTTGATCAAAAAATCAGTGACGATAAAGTGGCTTCGTAAGCTAACCCAGTTGTTTGGACGTGGATGTGAATTAAAAAAGAAAAACACTTTCTTAGATTATTTACTTTCAAAATAAGAAATTGTTAAATCTATCGACTTGATTCTGTCTGGAAACAAAGACTTCGAAAGAAACTGAAGTTATTTTTTGAAGATTACTTTTGTGATTAACAAAAAAATCATTAACGTTGGTTGGCAATCTTCCTTTTAGAGCGAATAACTTTTTATGTTATTTATTTCTCGTAAAGTGAAGCACAAAAGTATTCTTAATAATATGCCTGCGTGAAATATTTATCGAGCACCGGGTCGAAAAAGCCAGTAGCATCGTGAACCTGGAGTCATAGAGTCTCGCTTCTAATTTTGCACGGTTTTCTAGGAAATAATGTCTAATTTATGGTGATTAATCGATGCTGTCTCTTGTGCTTGCACGTTTATAATAATTAGGGCGTTATTACTACCTATAATTTCTTTCTGAAGGTAAAGATGTTAAGCACATTGTGCATGGCGCTGTGTAAACGATTGTCATGCTGTCTTCATGATGCTTTGATATTTGCACATACAATCAAGTTTTATTGTTTATTCAACATAAAGCACAATTTTTACATCTCTTAAATTATGAAGTAAAGTTATAATTACGTTAGCTACGTGAACAATACCCATTGGAGAAAAAGCAGTCCGACTAGCAAATCTAGTAGCATTTTCGAATTGGTACGGAGCAATTTTAACAACAAATTAGCAACAATTTAATGTTACAATAATGTTATTTATAGAAGATAAAAAAACCGCCTCAATGTCAAACGTGACTATAAAATTTACTAACATAGCAGACAACTTCATAGAAGTAACAAACGACCTACAATCACAATTTTTGTCTATATTTACCATACTTTATTTAGATTTCGTGGTAGAGCACTTACTACTCTTACTAACTGAATATATTAAGCAAGTAATAGTAATGGTCTACGTTGTTACGAAATACGTTTGTCGACCCAAACGTCAAAACGTATTTTTTTAAGCGGTGGAAAAAAATTCTGAGTACATTTGTTTTACTCTTCGTCGCTGAATTATTGTTCTCTTTCTATTGTAACAGTAGAAGGCCTATCAAGTTTACCGAAAGATGATAAAAAGTACTAAACAAACATCCATAAAGATGCACAGTGAACACCCTCAGATAGAGCAGCAGTCTTGCTAGTCTTGTTCCCAGAACAGCTCAAGGCCTATTGAAATACAGTACACCGGATCTGATACGGGGCAATCGCTCACTTGGTGTTTACATTCAGGTGGGGTTGAATACGATGTAAGGATTTTAATGACACCATTTCCTACAATGCTTGCTGAAACTTATCAAAGCTGAGGCGAAGCTTTGATAAGTTTCAGCATAAGACTGAAAAATATTAGCCAACATTGGGGTTTCTGTAATACACACCCTAACATACATCTGTTTTGCTTTTCGTTAAAAGAAAAATGATGAGTGTTCACATCATATGAAGAAACAGATTAGCTGAAAGAGTACACAAGCTAAACCGTAAAGTCTGAACGCAAGACAGGATCGAGAGGATTAATGTGCTGTATTTAAATAAGATCAGGTATTTGAACGGAATTGTTCTATAATGACAATTTTTATTAGTGTGTTTTTTCGCCGCACGCAGCATTCAGAGGCAAACTATTTTTTAAAACTTCATATTCTTAACTTTTTAATAGTCACCTTGCTATATCTAAATTCGCTGAGGTTTAGCTTAAACACACTGCATACATAAATGTGTTTTCGGTCAGAGTGTCCGTCCTTCCTTCCGAAGAGGCTTAGAAGATCCGAAACCCATTTTTGGGTCTCAAAAGTTGTCTGACTGTCTTAAGCCTCCGAACGTCTCATGATAAATTACTTTCAATACTACTATCATGAAGTTGGTATTTGTGCGCTTTTACCGGTTTCTTTTACCGTTTCTTTAATAGATGGTCCCCGTCGAAATAAGCTTAGGATTTGGGAAGTCTTTGGAGGCTGCAAAGATCGAAAAGAGCTTAGACCGTCGATTTGGACGGAACGTTTGTAATTTCAGTGCAGCTCGTCTAGCACGAAATCATCCGATAACAACTAATCTCCGCTCTTACTACGAACACGAATAAGTTGCAATTTTGTTTTGAAAAAACTATTCTTTTGGGATGAAAATTACAAATAATCGCACCTACTCGTGGCTGACCAAAGTTTTAGCTCCTGTTCTGGGTTGGGTAGGTCTTTAACCTGATAGAATGCCTGATGGCGCTACCGGACGTAAAACATGAAACAGAGGTCTTTTCTCTAAGTATGAGAATATATAGAAATATTATATAGATAATTCATAGTTTTATGAAGAAGATATTTATAGTTATAAATAATAATTATTATAAAAAAAAGCACATGCCATTTAAAACACTACAAAGGTTTACAGGACGTGTCCAGAGTGGCCTTGGAAAAACAGGCAGCTCTATTATATTATTGAGTTATTGTAGAAAGGCGTGACTTGAGGATAGAACAAGCCTTTATCGCTCGGAAAGCAAACGACATTTCGAAAACAAAATGCAAGTATTTCTGATTAATGGACGGAATGAATAGACGTTTTTTCAAAGAAATTATAAGGTTTTGTCTTTGCCAAATACAGTAGTCCACGGCGGCCTTTATCGAAAAGGACATAATCTTCTCCGAAACTTCGTCTCCACGCAATCAGCATTGTAGGCTTCACGAGCTATCGGCTAGATTTGTCATTATAAATGTCCCTCAATTGTCGACAAACATCAGCGAAACATGTATTTTAGTCATACAAAAATTTCATCTAGTTTTATATACATGTTATACTACTTCTGTAATGAGTTTTGTGGTAGCTACGGCATTGTTTCACAAGCCAAGACCTGCTGAACGATGTAACTTACCAGCGCAATCAACCGACAGCTCTCCTTAAAGATATCCTTCTCTTGGCCACTAGGATTGTCAGCCTGTCTGCGCTCTCAAAGACCAACGAGGAGCGCTATCGTCTTGCAGAACTACTTGATGTGTGTGTAAAACTACTACCTTGTAACAACGTATTCCAGCATAGAAAAGAACGTTGCACTGTACTTTTCCTCAGCGTATTTCATCGTTTGACGCACCTCGGAATAAATTGTTATGCAGCGCTTTTCAATGCGCATACTCCACTAGTGAAAAGCCACGGGTTCGTTGGGTAATAATACTATTTCAATGTTTGACATATATTACGTCTTTGGTTAGTCCTTGATAAGTTCGTTATCATTTGCGGATGATTATGATTGCACTTGTGGCTAGAAGGTGGGTCGATTTTACTCGAAGCTGATCACAAACGTTCACAAAAACAAAGCTAGCAAGAAAGATTTGTGAGACACAAACGCAACAAAAATTCAATCGAAACAGGTTTCATGTGTAGTAGACACTTAAGCATGGCAAGTTTTAAGTAAGTTTCGATATATCACTTCCTTAACGGTAGAAGCTATCCTTATTACTACTAAGCTGAACAACAAGGATTCCGTAATTTAATTGTCGTAATTCGTAGACATACGACTGGCTTTCTTTCACGCTTGTTGCTCCAGCGTTTGATTTCGTGCGGTCTCTAGTTGCACCTTCGGCGTTTCCTCAAATCATTTCAGGTAGACATCGCATTCCATCGAGATTATTCTCGAGACTGAACCTTCAGGAGACTGAACTGTCTGAAAACTAGTGCTTGTCGGTCCCGCCATCAGAAGCGACACGTGGACGGCGTCATGAGAGAGGGAACTCTGTGAAGAGATTCGACTAGAGGTCTTGCCTAGAAGGAAAGGGAGTACGCCGTACCACGAGCAGGCTAGAAGGCAGGCCAGGACGCTGGCCGAGAGGCCAACTGGGTCCCAGGTTCCCGATACATCAAGAAGAGGTACCCCAGCCCGTATCGCTTATCACCTTCCGCGCCTCCGGCCATCCCTGTTATCCCATCCTTTTACCAAACGTACGCGCTTGTCTGGTTGTCAATGAGCCACTAGTACTCTAGATGACAGTTGCGCGGGGACGAAAATAACCACGCCGAGTTCACGGAACGTAGTAACCGCAATGCCAGGGTAGCAGAAGCATTAACAAATTTGGCTACTAAAACCTTTTAAGTACCACTACTACTATTTCTACAAGCCTTGTGTAACCTACTTTAAATACGCTCATGTTTAGGCCGCTTATTACGACACGTAACTAGAGGTCATTTATTAAGTTTAAGACTACTAGTCTCCGGCAGCGATAATGTTCCATAGGCTACGTAGAAAGGGAATCGAGGCACTGATTCAGTCGGAATATTCGGCAACGTGAGCCTAGGCTGTCATTGCTCTTAAGGTTACCCAAATGACCTAATTCGATTTTTTCGTTTTCTAATATAGAAAATTTCTTGGTGAGTTAATTTAATAGTACACAAAAATTCGTTAGTTCGTTAATCTCCGCCCCGTACGGTTTACACGTTCGTAACCAGGTTGATTCCATAGAGTGGCTAATACCCACAGCTCGTGGAGAGCGTTCAACGGCTGCGAACTCCGTTGTGCAGACAGTTCATTTGGATTCCTTAGGAATAAATCAAGCCTACCACATTTTGCGTTATCTCGCTTACCGAGAAGAACTTACGGAGCCAAAGGCGGTAACCGTGGCTAAAGCAGGCACTGTGCAATGCAAGGTACGTAAATTTTTTGTTCTCGACATATCTGCATTCTAATTGTACTATTGCATAGTTGGGTTTTTACTAATGCAACTAATTCCACTAGCAGTTACGACCCTTCAAGATTGTTCCAACCCTCCGAGTAGTAGCTGGTGACCGAGATTTCATTAAAATTTGAGAAGGCAGACAAATAAAGAGAACAAGATTGTTGGTCCGGAGAAATTGAAAGGGCAAACAATCCTTCGTGCACCGTGGCCGCCGTCTGATGCCGCTTTCGTTATTTACATAACTTGACTACTACAATTTATATTGTAGTATAGGCAACAATGTTTAAGGTGGGTAATAATCGAAACTCAGTTTTCAAATCTGGATGACATTTAACATCAGATGGAGTGTGAAGTCTGACATAAATTATAGAATTCGACCAGTGTATAGAATAGGGAAAGTTTCTATACGTACGTGTACATCTACGTTACGCCTTTTTCAAAGGTATGTTCTCGATGACCCATAGCTTCAGCCTTACCCTGCTAGTTATCCTGTACGATATCCAATGCTGTTAACCTAGTATTTCCGTTTTCTAGTGGTGCAGTACGTATTTCTTACCGCATTAATCATTTTTCTAACAGGGTAATTGGAAAAGGTTTATTTCAAGATTTTTTATTGAAGTACATCTTTTGTTTATCATTATTTTTTTTTCGGTGCACAACTCTTCCAATTAGTCTCAGAATTAGTCCTGCTGGCTGGCTCGGGTAGTCTCGTTTTCTGAGTGCATGCACCTATAAGGGTCGTCCATTCTAGAATATTTTATTTGAAACAGTATGTCACTTTGTTCTATGTATACTTGCTCCATCTTCAAATATCAGATTGGACGCAACAGTTTGAATTTTCTTTCTAACAAATGCTTTGTAACTGTGTCGTTTCTGTTAAATTCTGATAAATGTATACGGGGCATCAGAAAGAAACTACAGGGCCGCAATTTCCAGTTCCGATTAAGCGGGCGGAATTCATAGGTTAACTTCCTCAGTTGCTAAATGAATTTTTATGCAAGATAAGTTGGACATTCTTGTACCTCTCCTATAATTGAAGTACTTCAAAGTGTTGAATTCTGAAAGTTTATGAACGATTTTTCTGGAATATCAGTGGATATAATATAGATTTTTTATTTCCGTTAATTTTTTTGTAGGAGTGATTTGGGCGAGGACAATATTCCATCTGAGGTACGGGTTCAACTTGTGACTGACACGAGACAAATCAACACCCAATATCTATGCAAATGTTGTACACCTGGATACCTGGACATATTGTAGTTTACAATATGCAAAAAACGTTCGCGTTCTGCTCATCAACAGTGATCCAACAACGCCCTGTGCCGTTAGCAAACTCAAGCAGATTGTCGTATAAGTCCTTTATATTTATATTTCTTCCAGTCTTTTTCGATACCTTAGCGCTGAATAAATTAACAAACCTAGCTCAGACCGGATTCTCGCGTGAGTTTATCGAGCTGCTGATGTTGCGCCTGCAGTTTCTTCGGTATCCGCGAATCTTGCATTGCAATATTGACCGCCATCGTTAAAGAATCATTGCTCACTGTGATTTTTCACTTGGCTTGTCGCTATCGTCACTGCTGTTTTTGTTGAATCGGCCGCGATTTTCTCTGTTGTAGTTGGCTTTTTTTTATGGGGCTAGTTGCGGCCGTTTGATTGATGTTCCGATAGCAATAGTGGTTCGGGCACCGTTATCTTTCGACTCTGTAATGCTGGAGCTCAGTGCTAATACATCAGTTGTGAGCCCTTCCGTTCTGGCCACTTCTGCGTCAATCGTAGTCGGTACCGTTATCACAAGGACAACAATCGCCGCTGGATAAAAAGTTGTTCGAACAGCAACGGTGACACTTTCACCAGTTATGGATAGCTTAGGTCAATGTAACGCCCCTCCTATTTTTGCTGATCGTAAATGCATGCTAAGTGCCAATCAACAACATCATTGAGGGTAAATGCTTAGTAATGTTCGATTATAGCAGATTTTATGCATGTAAGCTTCTTTTTAGCCTAAATGGCCTAAAAGTTATCATCGATCATTTTTGCTGGCAGAATAGATCAAGCTGTTTCTGGACCGACTGCCAACCTAGCTTTCCCACTGCCACAAACTAATCTAAATTAACTGCTTGTGAAAAGTTTATTTGTTCGAAGCAGACTTTTATCCAGGATCGTTAGATCGAGGCCAATTTTAGGGTGTAGTACGAATTATGAGAAGTAGCTTCATATAGTTGGAATATGTTTGCTCAAATTGCCTACGCAGAATTAGTTATTTCAAGCGGTAAAACGAAGGGATTTTATTTGTCAAAGATAAAAATTGTAGCCTTGCTTAAATTTACAAAAATATATAGTGCATTATATATGTATTAAAATGCTTAATAACAATACCAAGTGTCGAAATCGAAGTGTTTATTTGGGTAAAATTATAATGTGTCGTACGTGTACACAATGTGTGTATCTTTTCTAAATGACCGAGTCGACGAGACCCAGGATCAAAAAAGGGAGATTCTAGTCATCGCTCGCCTAGCGATTGTCGTCGAGGTATGTATTTGGCATTCTAAACAATGTTCTCAAGATATAGAAACTCTTAGCTCGTATATTTAAAAATAATAAAAATTAAGCTTTCAGAAAATACACGCAATCATTCTTCTGCGAGGTTCTTAAGGAAAAGTAAGAATACAATAGCGAAACATGAGTCCCTTTTTAAATAGCTTGATGACCTTACGTGGTAAAATATGAGCTTTTCGGATCAAGAACATAACCAGATACGGAATCCATCAGAACAATAACAAGATGACTCACCAAGATTCAAATATGCATTCGGGTTATCATTGATCTCCCAATTCGAATTAAACGTTGATTATGATTTTGATGCCCTAATCGTTACGGAACGATTCTTAGGTCATGATTCTTAATGCTTGACAATCGCGAAATATATTGATTAGATCCTAGTGAAGATAAGAATTAGTACCTCTAAACGTTTCATATGAAACATATACGACGATTTAAATTAGCATCAAGGCTTAGTGGCACTTTTTCCTTGAGACACTCACCTTCTGTCAACCTTTCTTGAAAATGGTAACCCTGTTCTTCTTTGGTGTGCCTACGGTTGCTGGCAATTGTAGATTACTACATACATAAAAAATACACGTTCATTTATAGACTTCTCAGTACACATGCCTGGCATGTTTAGTAAATTATCCTTAATCATATAGGCCATTGTAATTTATACTTATTATGTATATTAGATATATATATATATATATATATATATATATATTAGGGTCCCAAATTTTCGCTGTCTTCTAAAGACGGCCATTACACATGTAATAACCTCTAGGGTGTTGCTTGTGACGTTTTAGTAATATGCTAAAACTTGTTCAATACACCATGCATATGTGTGTATACATGTATACATATTAAGGGCAGACGATTCTCTGAAAATTTTGCATGTTCTAGAAGCGTCGAAACTCAACATGCATGTTTATTCGACGTACTTTTCCCTTCCTCTATATTATAGCTTTTACGAAGGAAATCCACCACAGCTCATTTCGAAATTTTTCTTTGCGACGTCCCTTAACATGCTTAACTTCTCAAGGACTCAAGCCTGAACTTGCTGCCGATTAGCTTGAGTTGGTACACCATCTCGCTAAACGTACGGTTCTTCTTTAAACACTTTATCTACAGTCACACAACAGTTTGGTGGTATACCGCCTCCTTCACATCTGACTTACAGATTCACAACATGGGCACTGATCGAAGATATGGTTTTGCCAACAACAGATCTTCATCTCGACCAAAAACAAGCCAAGCGATCACGTCTATAATTGATTTTTCTGTCACTTGGTTTTTATTTTTGCTTTTTTTTTGAGATTTCTATTTGATTCTATTTGAGATAATCGAAAAAACATTCTTCCTTGTTATTCCTTTATTAAATTACTTCCTTGACGCTTTGTCTTATTAAATTATCGATCTTTGCTTGATTTTCATGTGTGTACAAAGTATCAAGTAGTGATCCTTAAAAATCTAGTTTAGGACACTTGTAAGATGGGCTAGATTAGATAGAATGGGTTCCGGACTACCAAATATCTTGTGTGCTGTTGAGTAGAAAATTAACGACTGCTGGAGCAAATTACATGTTTTTTAAACTAAACTAACTGAAATTAATTCAGCAAATAACAGTGCACAAATCCGACGTAGGTTTAGGAAGTTTAATTGAAATCGATTACTTTTTGTTCAATCCGAGGCGACAGACGACAACTTTATTCAAATAGGAACGATGATACTAAGAACTTAACTTGAAACTACAAAAGAAAAAAGAAAATAACAGAAATCGAGCTAAGTTCTAAATCTATATTAAATTTTTACGTAACATTTAGCATGTTTAAAGTGATTTTTAAGACTTCTAAGATAGTTTTCAAATCTAATAATTGGTATATTTACATGATTACAATTTGATCTAAGTTTCTAGGCGGATACTGCCTTCGGAGACGAACCTCTTAAGATTCGAAATTCTTAACTTTATTTGTTTTTTTATTTTGTTTTTTTATATTTATAATATATAGTTATATTAAACTTATAGACGTCTACATTGAAGACCGTTGTATATAATATGAATTTATCGTGACATATACACTCGAAATTATGCCGACATTATGCTATTGTACAATCATTACATCAAAGTACAGGAAAATTATGTAAATAACGTGAACATATAGATTATGTATAAATTTATTAGTTTACTGCCTACATTTGGTAATTGATTGAGCGAAGAAGCTTAAAATAACTCAAGATCGTCAGTTTGCTGGAGTAAACTCTTTTAGTAAGAAAAATTCTAGCTAACAACTTCACCATGTGTTCGTGTCAACTTCGTGTTATGTAACGAAAATCCTTATCGAAAACGAACATAAACACAATTATTCGACGGTATTTGGGTATGCTTACACACAGATGTAGCAAAAAGAGGATTTTGTCGTTCCCTACCGCATAGACCATAATAAGCTACGCGTAACAATTAGCTCGGCAAATTTTTCTATATGCAGTAAATAATAAATCTTGAAAATAAACATGTACGAGTAAAGATATATACAAAAAAATGTCATGGTTTGTTGGTGATAAGAATTTTACGCAAATGGAACGATGAGCGACCCGCTGGCGCTACATGGATACCACTTCAGTAAGAATAATTGAAAGTATTGCGCAGGCTCGCTTTACGGAATGATGTTTTACTTGCTATCATCAAAATACCACCATCAGAAAAAGAGACGGTTACTCATTAAATCGACGCTTTATCGAACGTTGATTCCATTAGTAACCATTGAAAAGTTTCCAGAGATTTCGAGATGTGCACTAGTGGCACAGAATAAATTAGTTGGTAAAATAATTATTTAAAAGATATTCTCCCCAATTAAAGCAAAAATTTATCAAAGAAATCCTTCGATAGTAAAAAAGTTTCTAACGCATTCCTCAATTAATTATTAAAATAGCAAAAACGACATTAAAATTCTTCTTTCATAATTTGCGGTGTTATGCTCGCATTTAGAAAAATCAAAATAATTCAACAATATATTATATTCTTATAAATTGAGATTATAATTCGTCACATATAGAGCATACTATTTGAATTAATATTTTTTCAACAAATTTTTTCTTTTCTTTTTTTTTCTATTTTCCTAACAAATTCCTTCTTTAGGTAAATAGTTATAGAACCATTACATTGTTCTTAGTCATATGCATATGCATGCAAAAATTCAATGGCCATAACATAAAAGGACCGTTTTTACAGGTTGATAACAGTAGAATATAGAGCTATTAGCCCAATATTAATGAGTGTTTATACTAGTACCGCAAAGCTACATTGGAAACAGCTGAATGGTGTTTTCAGTATAGCCTAACCGCCATTTGTCTTTTTAGTTTTTTGGTAAAAAATACAACAAACGTACGTTGTATTTTTTCTGTATGGCATTTTTCATTTACGCTCACAATGCACATCTTGTGAATTCAGCTTCTTCTTTTTTACATTTGTACACATTTAAATTGCTTCAGAATGCCTAAATATATAGGGGAATACGCTAATGTCGATGATAAAAACTCATGAAGGGAAATTAGGGCCAAAACGAGCGGGTTTCAATTAGAGCATCTGACTCTAAATCAAAAAAAAAAATTTATTCGATACGCACAAAAAACGCTGACCGCTTAAGACCGTTAACGCTGTAGCGATAGTGTATGTCTATGTGCTCCTAATTTGCGAGTAACAGAGTACGATCTTCTAAAAGTGCTTTAAATTCGTATATTAGTTTATTTTTTTATTAAAGAAACGGATGATTTTAATTATGTACCGCTTTCCTAGGTAAGGCCAAGAATAACGAAGCGTTCAATGTTTCGCCGTATCATCAATATGCGGACTTACACTCGTATAATATGCAGAACAGTGGACATCGTCTGTGTATTCAGCATCCATAAAAATTAAGACCGTCTGCCTATCAAACGTTCCCTCACGGCTCTTGCACACTCATTGAATTCTGACCTGGTTGTCGGTTCATCTCTGCAGCATTGGAGCACGTGAGATTCTGCTCGGCTGACCCAGGTTAGCCCTAGTGGTGGTAACACCGCGCAGGTGCTAATCTTTGAAGAAAAAAAACAATACCTTGTGCTGAAACAGTCCTGGACTGATATTTCGGCGTTTATTGTAACCATATTTATTAATAATATCTATCTGCGTTTAAACAGGCCTGTCTCTTAGTCTTTCCTCTTTTAAGAAAACATACAAATAAATTGTCTATATAAAGTTTATCAAACATAGTTCACTTCTATATAGAATGCTGTTTCGGGACGTGTGCGATTGTCAATTGAGCGTCCTGATCCAAGCGATAACTGGCGCCACTTAGATCTAAAGATGCAATACACTACTTTTCAACACGACGCCAATACTAAAACGGTAGGCGCACGGATGTTTCTTTTGGTTCTGGTTAAAGCGATTGGAATAGTAGTATTTATACTACTGAAGATAGTTTTGTTCGAGTACAGCCGGACCCGTTTTGTTTGAGCCAACTAGAGTGATGGCAGAAGTTCTTTGCACGTCGGCAGTTAGACATTTAATAAAAATTGCCGACTAAATTCTGAGGAAGGGCAAACATTGAGATCAATTATTATTATTAACAAAAAATGAAGTAGCCGGATGAAGTCGGCTAAATTCGTGGAAGTCACTCTGTTCCTAGGCATGTAAGATAACAGCGAATGATTTAAAAGCGCGGGATCCTAATGTGTTAATACCTTTGAAACATCACATGCGGGCTTCACATGCGATAGGGCACTGCCTCTTAATGACACATGCCTATTTTAGTTTTTATATGTGCGCCCAGTCATTTCCCTGTATGTTGTTCTATAATCTTCATTTATGCAGGAGCAATTTGTGTCGATCAATTATTTTTCAAAGGAAAACCCCTCATTTCTAGTAAAAGACATAGTCCGAGTCCATTTTCATCCATACGGTACGGCTGTGGGAGGTTATTAAAATGCTAATATCTTTATCTCATTTGCATTTATTCGGGCAATACAAACATCTATCTATATAGGTCGTAGACACAGGTTAACATAATAAAACGATACAGACAGTTGCTTTTGTCTTCACAATGGCTTTGCACGTTGCCGTAAATACGTATACCGAAGTGGAATAAATTAGACCTTTGGTTCAGGTTGTAGCTCTAAAACTGCTTCAGCCGATAGCCTCACCTGTTATTCTGAATTGCATTGGTTAAGTTCGTCACCCTCGGGAAGTAACTTGCCTGATTAACTGGTAAACCTATCAACAAGTTCTTCTGCACCCATATTGAAGGTAATAGCTAACATGTGTCGGCGCATGTATTAGTACTATGATCACGCAGTCCTTATATTATTGATGCATTACAATCTAACTGTCTCATGGGAAGGGCATCTCTCGCTAATAACAGATTTATGCCTTATTCAGCTTGAAGCCTACTGTCGCCCGCCTATATATATGCGCAACGTTTGAATTCAGACAAATTTTAGCGTGTAATTGCTCGCAGCGCTAAGTTCATTCGCTAGGTTTGCAATTAGTGGAGGCCAGTTCTTCTTATCATAACCTCATCGTGGCTAAAAACAGTACGTCGCTTTCAAACTAAGATTAGTATATCCTAATCGTTCCATCATGGACGAACCTCCACCAGAATTAAAACCTGTCTTTTTTTGTCTAAAATACGTCTAAAATTTTCATGCGTCTTTTCAAAAAATTAAAACCATGAGCCAAACTAGAAGATTCTTAACAGAATTTAGATTTGAAATGCACGATCCATCACAATGACCTAAAAAAGCATCAATTTTCGATACTGAAAGGAACGACCGTCCTGCAGAGGAAAATATAAGTCGATAATTGGATCGTCCAGGTAAATTGCAACAGTTGAGACTTCGTACAACTTTTAGTCTTTCTGAAAATTTTGAGCCCTTCAAACGTTTGGGCTAACAACAGCCCAAGGGCTGGATTTTTGTAAATGTAAGATGCTTAAATGATAGTTTTTCGAGTTCTTATATTGCTTGACGCACGCAGAAACTGATCTGTAAATTAGAGAAGGAATATTTTAAAAATGACCGGCCGAATTCGAAATGCAGTCGCGGCAGATGGTAGTTATATCGAATAGACATGACTGGCACGAATATATCATCCTTAGCAGACGAGAAAAATTTTTTTTGAGAAATCTATGTCTGTTATGATACAAG
This sequence comes from Varroa jacobsoni, assembly GCF_002532875.2. Classification (NCBI taxonomy): domain Eukaryota; kingdom Metazoa; phylum Arthropoda; class Arachnida; order Mesostigmata; family Varroidae; genus Varroa; species Varroa jacobsoni. Next base: position 201,671 of record NW_019213407.1, read on the forward strand.
CTTAGAAGCAGTTCATAAGCAAAAGCCCGGATTTATGCGCCGCACATTGCATGTATATGTATATAAAAGATCACGACTGTAATATATACATATATGTAAACCTGATCTTGCAAAAGTACTTTCCTCTTAACTTGTATACAAACTCAAACTAATAACAAACTTTATTATGGTGATACACGAAATAGATGTATGCGTAATCATTTCTCCCGCGCGATCCTTCACATGCAAGACTTCCACATCTACGATGACTGGACGACGACATCGCAAATCTAGACGACTGCTTCCGCCAGCACCTTGTTAGATATTGGGTTTCTCGTCGGCAGGAACGGGTCGGTCAAAAGGAAATAGAATTGGGCCATGGAGACGAGCAAACAAACGAGAAAAAGGAAGAGAAAGTTGGTGGTTTGCCGGTGACCGTCATTGGTAGGGAGACGGTGTTTAGTGGGTCGATCCATGTGCGCAGCCCTGACAGTGCGAAGGTTGTGGCCCTCGTGGGATTGCAAGTACCCAGAAAGCGGCAAAGGAAGGTAAATGGGAAACTAGCGGAAAACAGGGAACGCGTTTCGAGTAGTGCGCAATTTAAATCTGCTTACCTACTTGCAATTTACGAATGACTGCCCCAACTATCCCTGACTGGCATAATAGCGTAGCAAGCCGTCGGTCTCCCTTTGACTACTTTTCAGTCGTTCAGTCTCTCCTACCCTCTCTCTTTGACGCGCGCGCTTTTCCAATCACGCGGTCTATGCACTTGCCCCGCATCTGCCCATCCGCGGCAACTACTGCGGATCTTGTCGTCGTCGACGTTTTGCCACTGCTGATGGGCTCGTTGTTGGGACCGCCGGAGCACAACTTCGTGCTCCTATTCCTGGCTCCTTGGATTCCCTTCTCTCGTGCCATCTCCTCCACTCTCTGGAACGTTTCCGCTTCTTCGCTCTAAACCCTCTTATTCTAGCTTTGAAACTGCCTTACTGAAGCCTTAGAAATGAGGCAGGTAGGATGGTAAGAAGGCAGCTCTTTACGTCGTGAAGTCGGTCGCCTACCTCTGCCTTCGTATGGTTTTCTGCTTGTTCGTCTTCAACACGCCGCTCTTCACCGTCGGTTTCCGTTGAGAGTAAAAAAGGACGCCTGACGAGCTCGTTGACTCGGTTCTCCCTCTCCTAGCCGGGTCTCCGTACTTCGTTTTTCCCTATCAGTCCGGTTTCGCTTCGAGCAGTTCCTCAAGCTCAAAGTGGTTCCGCTTTTGTGTTGCAGCTTCCATTTACGTCTGGCATTTTGTTGAAATGCATTGCTACCCTTATATAAACATTTACTTAGCATACGGAACTTTTTATTCCATAATCTTGATATAGAATTTCGGTAGATTATAGACAGGTCCAGGGCAGCCCTGTGATAATAGCTAAAACCGTGTTTAAATCTAGAAGTGTACCAAACATTCCAAAAGACAAGAGAACTCTGTGTAGAATGGTTAAGAAGGTGCTTCTATTGTTTTACTGAATTCCCCTATCGAATTAGAGATTCTAGATTGTGCCGTTTAATTGCCTAACAGGTTCACCGGAAGTTTTAGCGTTTCCAACAATGGCTTCAATGATGAACACATCGGTAAACCAATAATTCCAATTAACCAATTATAGTCGCTGAAGTTTATCTGCCGGACGGTAATTAGTATCAAAATCGCACAAATTATATATGTAGGTATTTATTCTTTGTTACAGATTGTATTTTAGCCCTGTCGAGTACCTCTGGGGGCAAATCTTGTTAAGTTATTTTTGCCCAAGAAAGTATGTACTCGGCCACCATACATCAAATATTTTTTGTAAATGTTATTTTCTGAATTTGAAGTTATATCGCACTGAAATAGTAGGTGTTAGGTCTAATAAAAATGTTCTTTTGCTTGATGTTAAACAGGCGGCTGTATAAATAAGCTGAAATTAGTGGAAGCAGGTGATTTATATAGACAAAAAGGTACTGATTGATCGACTGACTCTCAAAGATGTTAAAACCTAGTTTCTGAATGGATTATTTATGTCCGGCTCGGCTGCAGTTACGGCCGATAGTAGCCCAATTCAATATGCCAGTTGGTGGTATTTCACGTAGCCCGAAACTACTGAATCTACAGATATAATTACACATACAACAGAGTTCTTAAAAAATATTTCCATTCGATATCATGTAGCTAGCTCTTCGGAGCAGCAACGATCAGAAACCAGTTGCCAAAATGTACGTACCAAATATATATATATATAGTTAAAAAGTACTCATTGCAGCAATTTTACGGGACGCTTCTTCTGGCAAGCAACTAGTTTCGTCCACAAAAACCAGCCGGCTTTCATATCATATCACATGGTGTCCACTTTAAACCATCCGTTGAAATTCTTTCTTAGTACGTCAGTTATTTCCTCTTTGTGTACTACTATATGCACAAAGCGAACTGCACGCCGCTACGTCCAAGGTCGCCACTGTCGTTCGCGTCGCCGACGTCGCGCAAATCCTGCGAGCTGCGCTCTTCTCCATCATCTCCAGCGTCCTTTTCATCGAAAGCAGAAGCAGCGCCAGCAGCTGCTGCTACTGCTACAGCAGCAGCTGTAAAAGCAGCAATAGATCCAAGGCAGTTGGTGGTGCCGGAAGCAGGCAGAAGGGTCCTGGGAGCAAAGTAGGTGTATTTCTTAGCCTGCCCATCCCCCACGTCTGATTGGCTGTCTTGGGCAGAAATCTGTGGCTCGTTTAAAAGCAGACTCTCTGCTCTGCTCACACAAACCGCCCGCCCCATGGAGCCCATCCATCTTGCTGAAAACAAACCGAGAAAGGTCGGTAGTCGTCGTAGCAGTTGCCGTCGGCGACTTCGGTTTCGTCGTTGAGCGTTGAAGCAGAACGGGGCAGCATTCGGAACGCTGTGGAGCTATGAAGCGGCCATGCGAAGCCTACTACGACCAGCTACTGACTCGTTGGCTTTACCTACGCTGCTTTGGCTGCGCTTACCTCGAGGGTATATTCGTGTATGTCTGCTCTGGTGTTTTTCTCCAGACTCCTGCTGCTGTTGGTACCCTGCCGTTGTTGACTGCCACCACCTATTTCTTTTTTTACCTCGGCTCCTTTCTCTCCCACGATTGTTCTGCTGTCCCGTCACTCTCCTACGGCCGTTGCTTTGCCATGTCATATATATGTAGTCGCCGGTGTCTATATATACACGACAGCACGCAGGTTAGGTATATGAAGCCGGCGTGTACCCATTGTTGGTTCACTACCTGGTTCGTTGTATTCTCAAATCATAATTTACGTCTGGCTAGGCTGTGGTGGGAGCAGCTAGCTAACATGAGTAGGATTTTTACTTTTTTGCTTCTTGTGTCTCCAAGGCCATTTTCGTCACAGTGGCTTCATGGTCCCCCAGATTCTCGCTCCCCTCTTTCTTTTTTACTCTCTATCTTACGAACCCCACCCGGAATAACCGTCGAAGTAAACCTGCTTAGAACGTAAATATTACTAGCAGTCAAAGGTAGTCAGCGCGATGTTGTTGTTTTTCTTGCTGTAGTAGTCGGGAGTAGCACCTTCTTCCACGTCTATTCGTTTCTAATTGCTAAAATTTTTCTATTTCTAAGATAAGCATCGTTATTCTACATAGTAACGAGTTCGATAACGTGCTTTGCTAATAATCACAATGAAAGGCCAGCATATGCATCTAGCTCCAGCGCTGATGGGTGTCATTTGGTCACCATGCAAATTTTTCCCCAGCGATAATAGTTGTTGGTTATTGTGACAAAGAACCCCCACCTCCTTTTCCCATTTGTATGGACGAAAACTTGACAAGCTTGCCAGCAAAACAAGGGTTTTCGAACCAGTCGCAGCCATTAATCCCTTCCCTGATTAACGTTAAATCACCTAATCAAGGCACTAATATTATCCTCTTACTAAATATCAACTAATAGGAGTAGTTCATCCACGCATTTCTTCTGCAACAATATAACGACGAACGGTCGTAATGTTAAAGAAATTCTTGAAAGTTACCTTCTTTGTATGTTTCATTAACCTCTCCGCTACTACTAATACTGTGCGGTTATTACACGACATATAAACCAGCTATTTTGACCCTCTCATACGTTACCAAATGAATATGACTACGGCGTTGTTGTTACTTTAATACATTGAAAACAAAGTTCAAATTAGTTTTCAGAGTTAGTCTGGCTCGGTCTGTCTTTATCCCGGAAGTAGATCCGATAGGAACCTGCACAATACCATTCAGATATAGCACACTGTATCAATGTACAAAATATCCGGCACTGCTATATATTTGCCTTTAGTGAATTGGTGCTTTTTGATTATGCCTCTGTCTATTTAATTCAGGTACATGCACAGTCCTTTGATTCTCATATCTTTAAAGTTTCTTGGTCGACCCGTTGACCTGTGATGTCGGTTTGCCAGCAGAAGAAACTGTAGCACCAGCAGCCATCGAAGTAGCGGTACGAGTTGAAGCAGGTGGTATTAGTTCTAGAACGCCATGTCATACGATCTTCCGATGCCATTCCTATCATCACACTCTAGTACGTTGCTCTTAGCCGTCTGTACCCACAGATGCGTGGTCCGAACGAAGCAGCGACAGGAGCTTGGCGGCTGCTGACGCTGTCACTTAGTCGAGGTTGATATTGGTGGCACCAGGGGTATCTTTTTGTTTTTGCCCTTTTCTCTCGCACTACCCGCGTCACGGCGTCCCTCGTTACTCTCTCGATGTCCATATCCTCCTACTACTCTCTTTGCGCCTCCTTCAGTTTCTGTCTTTTGTTTGCCACTGAGGGAGACTTATACCGATTGCGTCTGCATATGAGACCAGCTCTGTGGGCTGAACTACTACAGTCTCTATTCTCTTCTCGGCTTTGCTTTCAACAAGGCTTGTAGCGTCTCAACGAATGGCGCCAGCGAAGGGCAGATTCAATCGTCTCTTACCACCACCACCGTCATCACTGCACACCCTCTGGTGTAGGCTTCTCCTTTGTTTTGTCACACTACGAGGAGATCAAACTCTAGGGAGATGAAATAGGGTACAGAAAGGATAGCATGTGGAAAGTAAGCGGCGCGCCTGCCTGCTACCATTACTGTCACAAGCGCGGTTACCTACACGGAGTCCGCATCTACAACTCTGTAATTCCTTCAGTCTCTGAATGGTAGGCTAGCTACAAGTTGACTATACTGCTGTGGTGTGGTTGGAATAAAGGAAGAGACTCCCTTTTCTGCGTCAGAGCTTTGCTAGACTAGCCTATCTCCTACCGCCTGCACACCGCTTACCCCTTACCCTCTCTTGCCCGCTCTATGTTGCGGTGAAGCAAACCTCCGGCCGTTGTGGACTCAACGCTAGCCCGAGACATCAGAGCGTTAGCAGGCTAGATGGCTAGTTTTTCGCTGGTCTAGGTGACGGGCCTGTTTCCGGCCTTTGACTTCGCCTCTAGGGAGAGGGTGCAAAGATGGAATTTGAGATTTAGATTTTGAGGACGCTTGTTTTAGTAGAGGGTTGAATGAGATGAAGCCTCGGAGGATAGGCGCTTGCTTCTTCTGCTGAATGAACGGATGAAATGATAAAGAGAGAATATGCGAAAGCTGAGATGGACATCGGTGTGCAAGTTGACGAGGTAGGGAAGACTTAGGGGACGATTTCCTCAAACACAGACTTTGCGGCGCTTTGGAATCAACAGAGCCAAAGATGGAAGCAAACGGGCAGACTCATAAAGTGCTGGCAGCACGTACTGAAAACTCCAGAACGAACTGCGTTCAGCTGACTCAGTGACTGGATCTGATATGGTTACGCTATAACGTCGTAAACGAATTGGTGACAGGAGTGTTAAACGAGACTCGTGTGGATGCGTAGATCAGAAAATCGTGCAATATACCTATTTTCAACAATTTGTAGCCCCTACCGATAGATTTGCGCAAAAATCATGATTTACGTTCTCGTGTGGATTCTGTCATAGTTGAGAAGGAAATCATCGTTTGTTTATGTAATATCTTTACGATTATGAACTAACAGTTAGCGGTAACACGAAGCAATCCACTCATAGGCGAATTCAAACTACGTTATACACCGGTCGCTAAACCGATTTGACTGAAAGCGCATAAGTGTATATTGCTGTGTACAGGTGTATTATGTACGTTATTATCAGGTAGCAAGTATTTATATATATATATATATACTGTATTAATATAAGTTCTAGTATTACCTAATGCGTTGTACAAAAAAAATAAACGTAAAACTCACTAGAAGATTTTTTTTGCCAGTTTTGAAGATCTCAAAAGTTTCAACACTGTTCGACAAGCGCATATTTTTTTTGCCTTTTATACCTCCCTTACATATGGTTTCAAACAAGCACTGCTAGCAAATATACCTTCTTCAGAAAACTTGTCAAGGTCCTCAGGAATCTGAAAATTGCGAATTGAATTTTCTCTTAACAGACGAGTTCAGATAATACCTCGAATGTGATTATATAAACAAATTGTGTGTCCTTAACTAACTTAACTTCAACATCCGTCGCGATATATACAGATGTGTTAATTAATGTAAGTTTTAATTATGTCACCGTAGTATCCACCACTCTTCTCTCTAGATATTTAGGCCTCTCAGCTTTTTTTAATTATGCGCAGTTTTGCCAGGCTAAGTATCACTTCAGCAACCCTTTTTACAATATGTAATTTGTACATCATACATGCCCCTGTCAACTTTCTACGCTTCCGGCCACATTCGTTGCAAGCATTGTTTGAATCACCACAATGCCGCAATCTAGGTGCTGGTTATAACATTGTCATTGACGTTGTTTTCTTTCTTTCATTGTTTTCATCGTCCACGACATCTCTATGCCGTTGCTAAATGACCGGTTCGATCCCACAAACTCTTTGGCCTATGATTTGTAGTCGGTCGCAGTCATTGCTGTCATTGAGGTTAGTTGAGTTACTGGTCGCCCCAGCCTCCTTTTTGTCGATGAGAAACGACGCCTTTTGCAGTTGTTTCGCAATAACTTACATGAATCATCGCGATCAGCGTGATGGATTAATCTTACACTTGTATTTCTATCCTTCTGCCTACTTTCTACCCGAGCCTCTTTCTGTCTCTACATTAGCTCCAGTTACCCTTCCTCGTTCCATTTTTCTGGCTCATTCCGCGCTGCTTGCTCCGGGTCTTCAACTTTCCCAACACAATTGTTGTTTTTCCCACTTTGCTCCGGCTGTCTAGCCCTAGTCCTATCACAGCACCTAATCAGCCGCCTGGGATAACGAGCAGCGGCCGCAACCAGCCAAATTGTCTGTCACCGCAATCTCTAACATTTAATACAACTACCCTTGAGGCTAAAATAGGTTATGTGTTAAGGTCGTGATCCCGTGGCGCTGCAGTCTCCAGCCGTCTCTGGGTTGAGGGAATGCTTGCCGCAGACAAAACTTGCGAGGCTATGAACTGCAAGAGGAGCAGTGCTCTGCTTCACTTGAAAAGATCTGTACAAAACGGGAGGGGTTTGTTGCCGGCCAGAGGAAAATAAGAAGTAGTCTAAGGGAAGATCATGAACTGGCATATCGACCAAGAGCAGGGCGGCTAGCTGGAGCTGGACACGCGCTGAACAGCGTTCAAATGGTGAGTGACCAGCAGTGGGGTAAGATGATTATTTCTAGTAGTAGGTACATAGGTGACAGAGGAAAAGAAAGAGGGAGGAATCAGAACGGGACTACGCAGCGACGAGCTGATCCTGCCTGACAGCTCGTGTAGAAGCGCGCGATGTTGCCCTGGACGCTGTGGAAACCACTGTGCTGTCTGCTTGTTCTAAATCTGACCTTTTCCGCATGCTACCGCTATCAGCTACAATAATAATGCCAGTGACATCAAAGTGAACAATGCCGATATTAACCGGTGACAACAATAACTAATAATAGTAATAACAATCTGTCAATTAGCAAGATACACATGATTGGCGGGTTGTTGATCGTTGGGTCGGCGGCGGCAATACAGTTTAAGTGGATTAAGTGAAAGGGTACGATGTCGACAACGACGATGAGTGACAGCGGCCCTACGCAGTATCGGGCGCCCCATGGTTGTGCCTCGCCGCGGAACCGGGAAATAAGGAAACCAAAGGGAACCGAATAATTAGATAGACTAGGAAGATAATAACGAACGGCGTTCTTGAGGCGATGCGGAGGTGCGTGCTTTAACCATGGCTGCTATTGTCCTGCTACGAAGAAGTCTGCCGCGTACAGATGGATTGCTTTCATCTGGTAGTATTATGTTAACTGTGGGTAATGCAACAAAGTACTTGTACTGACCCTGAGTCACAGCAGCTCTAATACCCATCATGTACCCAAACATAATGTACAGTCGAGGACGTAGTTGCTTTTGCAACGTGGTAGGGACGAGAGCACTTGGAGAAGATCTGAATAAACGAATGTACTATTAAGGTTGGAATATATATATATATATATATATATATATATATATATATATATCATCTACAGCTGCTGGAAAGAACAACTCATCAAATCGCGGGTCGGATTTTATAGCAATGTCCGCGATAGAGCCGTCGCACGTTTGCTTGGTACGGGTCGTTTTTGCATGTGGGGTCGTTAATAATTCCTTTAATTAATTTATTCGCACTATAATAAATCTAACATCTATTTCACGTTAATATACTCCCGCAATAGCGTTACGTCACACACATGAATCTCTCTTATTACAACTAGGACAATGATAGTTTAATGCTTTCGGCTTATGTTATACGTTTTAGCAGCCCGTGCCATGTATAGCCTCTACAAACATATCCATACGAGCCTACCCTGGACATGTATGTGTGGAAATAATACGCATTCTAGTGTAGCATTTACCGCACAAAGATGTACTATATTCCTCCTCGTTTGACAGTGTATATGCAACACTGGTCTGCTGCGTTTTGCTTTCAACAGGCACACAGCGTGTATGCGTGTGCATCTACGCTTATGTGAAACTCATCGTGTGCGTACTCTATTTATGCCTGTACGCAGGTGTACGTAAAAGGCCGGGCGCTGATGTTTATAGAGATCGCGACGGGCGCCTACGGTCATCTATGACTGTCTGCTTGTCCGCTTTTCTAGCTTGTTCGGGCTAGTAAAGAGAAAAGGTTATTTGTATATTTGGAGTATTATATGCTTGGTTCATGACTGGTCAGGCGGCGACGGCGGTCGGCAAGCGCGGTCCTAACATACCCACCCCTTCGATGCATAGACGTTATATTGCCTTGTTTACCCCATTCTCTCTTACCCTATCCCATTCGACGTGGGTAGTGCTCTGCTGTCGCCTCCCCCGGGTCGCTCACTGACGCTTACCGTCCGTGGCCGTTGCTGCGCCAGTCCGTCCGTCGCGTATTTTAGATATAATATATGAATGTATAAGATCCTATTCGGATGCCAACAACGAATGTATGACGGGTAGAGCGGGCGTGAAACTGAGTTTCGTTAGCTGCGACCGAGCACCGTCTCACCACCGCTATAGGCATCGCCAGCACTGCCCTTAATGCTAGCTGTCATCCCATCGTAGCAAATATATACATATATATACACATTAGCCCATTATTGCTCGTTAAGTCATTGTACTATAGGGTGCCTTCATGATTCAGCATCGACCCAGAGCAACGACAGGCAGAACAGCGCCAGCGCAACCAGAGACTGGCCGTTCGGTGTTAGTGCCGTGGCCAAGATAGGACGAATGAAGCCGCCTAAACGAAGGAATGAGATAGCAGCGGAAAATAAAGTCCAAAACGGCCGAGGGAAGAGGCCGAATCCGAGCTCACCACTACCGCCAGCTGTGTGCGCATATCTGTGAACGTTTTTATTTAGTAGCAGCGATAGATAGAAAGAAAGGAAGCAGTGTTGAAAGGTGGTTCTCGAATCCGGTCAGCCTACTCCTACTAATCTCATACTTGACGTCGTCGTTATTTATTTGTTCGTTTGTCCATCCCGTGCGCGATTTTCCTATCGCCTGCACCGCTGCTTTCTACGGCTACAGGGCTCATTCGTTATTCGACGGATGATTCGCTTGGGGCAATCGAATATATCTGAGCATTAGACTCATCGTACCGGTATGTAGAGCGGAGCGTGGGTTTATGCCGATCCCGGATCAAGTGCGGCGCGCCAACGAAGTGCAGCGTCGCGCTTTCGAATTTGATTAGAAGAATTTCGAAAAGCGAAACACGTGTGTTACGATAATATTAAGCTAGTGGCACAGGGAAAACTGGGGTTCCATGTATGTGATCATCAGCATCAGCTCACTCATTATAGTATATAACAGAATTGCATGTGGCCAACGATAAAACAAAATTGTGTTTTTTGCTATGCTAAGTGTGTATGGCTAGTGTTGTTCGCAACCACCTGATGATCCAATAGGAGCTCGTAATATAGACAGAATCATGAAAATGTATCAAAGCTATATATACATATAGCCTTATTATGTATATATATCTGAAATTGTATTGATTGTTTAGCAACATATATTTGCATGGATATGCGCCAACCCGACGCAAATGATGTGTGTGTGTTGGAAACAGGAGTAATATTTAGAAAAGTGGCTGAAATCGAAACAACAACGGCTAAGAAAACACCATCCGTCATCCGGCAGTTCGCTCAACCGTTCGAGGCGTTCCTGCCTTAACGAGTCTCGTAAGCCAATATGGCGTAGATACCTTCTTCGCCGACTACCGTACCGTCGATTGGTAGCCGCCTCGCGCTCGAAAGAGTTTATGACCCGTGATCGTACAAGGCGGCAAACGTATGAGCGAGTACTCAATAGCCAAGCAACTATGCGAGGCCCGTAATATTAGAGGTAGCCGACGGCTTGAATTTTGGCAATGATGCTCTTGGTGGCGGTAGCGTCAGTGCTCCGAAATATGCCTTCCCAATTCTATAGCCATGACTGAATGTTTATACAGAGACGTCTGTTTGTAGAATGAATGTATACAAAGGCTCGCTAAATGGGATCAGCGTGGACACTGGCACTTCCCTGTTTGAGAGGCGGTTTCTTGTAGTCAAATAACGCATTATCATTACTTCTCTGGTTAGCGTTTGTCGGTGAAAGCGCTGCGATGTTAGGAAGGAGCTCGTCGCAGTGGTAGTAATTGCGCGATTTACCTTTCCACTTTTCTCATCTGCACCATCCTAGTGCGGTTCTTCTACGCTGCCTTATTCTATAGATTATATAAGCTGGCGGTAAGATCTTACAGACCATATCTTCGTCCGGTCATAGCATTTGCTTAGGGTTGTAGCTAGAGAAAATCGGGAGTTGAGGCACTCGTATGGTAAAAGTGAAAAAGAAAAAGCAGGCACTATGTCAAGCGAGATCGCAACGGTAACAGTAGCAGCACTATAGTGAATATGTGTCCTACTCATTCTAGGCTAACCAGGCGAGACAGGGCTAAGGACACATTGCTGCCGGGTGGCTCTGGCTGGCTGCTAAACAGAGCCTGGCCATACTATCTGCTGCGCAGATGCATACATATATTTGCCATCTCCGATAAAAACTGTTGTATTAATGATGTGGCCAATGTAGCAGCTCCGATTAAATGTTCATGAATCTGAAATCCCAAAGGTAATAATAGATCTTTGCCGGAAAAAGACTACGATGTAAATAATTATAATCGACGAGTAATTTATTGAAACGTACAACGATTCCGCTAACGTCTGGGACGCCAAACGAACCTGACGCTTTACGAAGCTAGATTGTGAGCCGCATATTAGGAAATTCAACGAAACAACCCGCATCAGTGGAAATCTATCATACCACAGAAAAAGCTTATTCAAGTATCCAACGTTGAAGTACTCAAGCGATGTTATTTTGATAGATAAGAAACAAACGCCACCCGAATAATAACAATACGTTTGTGACAATTTTCGATTAAGCGCTGAGTTTTTCTAGTTGTGCTACTTAAATATTATGCTAAAGGCCAAAGCACGTTAGTCACATCCTTTCGAGCTTCCACCGCTGTCTGCTAGTGGGAATTTTTGCCTGATTTCATTAAAAAAAAAAAATGCACAGAGAGAAATTGATGGTAAGAATGAAGGTTTACTAAGAAAGTTTGCTCGGTCGATCTTCGTTATTCAACTCTGCACAATTCTGCCCCTGGTGGGAATCGTCGCTAACGGTCAACGAGGTCAGCGGCGCCAGTAGCAATAGCTGGAGCCCAGTGAGTTGACTGAAAGCCGAGTTGATGGTCATGAATCTATTATTTTATGCCATTTAGGGAAGTTATGGTCCTTACGGTTTCAAATGACACTATACGAAAGACTGAAGACGGACCGAGGCGGTAAGGCGCGACGAAAATAACCTAAAGACGAGAAAAAATCGTTTCGAGTAAAATTAACCGCAAGAGAAATTGGATCTTGGTCGTTTTATGGAAGAAAATGAAGGAAAGAAGCAAAAATAACCAACGTATGTATATGCTATCTCGTTGTACGTTTATTGGCTAGGGAGTTGTATATCACGCTTGTTGTAGTCACCGTGAGGGAATTTAATATGCAGCGCTAAAGAAGAACCAAAACAAGGAAAAAATTGTATTTACTTATTACACATACTAGAACTCACTCATGAGATGACTAATTTAATTATGGTTGAATCTTAATAGTCTATGGTGTTACGTTCCACGGGGCAGAACGAGGCCTGCTACTGTTCGAAGAGCTGAAGGCAAAGAGCCAAAGTGTTACCATTGGCATGTCTCTAACGTAATAAAATTTCGTCCTTTGTTTCGCTTACAGTAAACACTAGATAAGAGGCTAGATAATGTTATTTAGGAGAACTAGATGTGTGTGGGCAATAGCTGTTCAGCAAATTAACGGAAATACGTTGTAAGTTATTTGACGTTTGCTGAAATATTATGCATATACTGGATGGTATATTAATACGTTGGCTCTTACACAGTCGCGCCATAGCAATTATCAAGACGAGGCCAAAAAGGCGCGGGGTATTCAATCAATCTCAGCGGGCTGAGCGGGGAGACATACAGGGGCAAAACGGCTGCAAAAAGCTGGTTACGTGCCATTCTAAAAACGGGCCTAAGTGCTAACTTCACGGTGCTGCGACCTCAAGGGATCGCTTCGAGAGACGCGGCAGCTTTCATGTAATCGAATTATGGCCGACAGCGTATAACCGAGGAAAAGGTAGAAGGAGCTCTGTCTTTCTTTAGGCCAGTTCCATTATTTAATACATAATATGTAGAACAAGGCCAAATGCGTCGATATATCATCCTATTATCAGATATTTAGGAACAAGATATGGCTCGAAATATTGTTATCAGAGTTATTGTACCGTCGTATAAAGTAATTTAGGGACAACTCTGAGCGTCACTATGATACGTAACTGCGATTGAAGCTGCAGTTCCAGCGAATCTCACACATGTCCAGTGGCGATTGCCAGTCGCTTGGTCACGTATTTGATCTAAGTGATGAGGCCACACCCTTGGTGGCTATCAACAGCGTAACATCTATTTCTAATCGTTCATACAATGTAGAATATTAACATTGAAAATTTATTAATATCATTATTGGTTGCGGTGGTCAGGGAAGCTATTTATGGCGGCGGAATGTTTGTCCAGACATTCGCGCAGACACTCTGTGATAATCTCGAATAATTTATATGAACCAACCATCGTCGTGAAACGAGCGTACCTAGATTGTCCTACATTTCTGGTTTGTCGATCGTTTGACGCAGGCGAATTTCGTTTGTTTTTGTAAGTTGTACGAGAGGGTTTGTTAGCACCTACGTCGCAGATTCAATTTTAAGCTTCTCGTCAAAAGTCAACCTTGTCGAACATTTTCAACAGTGTACCCGTGTAGCTGCACACCCAAATCGATACTACTCATTCAACCACGCTGATCTGTCATTGCAAAGTGAGAAATGGAACATGAATTGATCTAATATCTCGTACGATGCGAAGAGCGCAGAGTCCCGACTTGTATGAAATTAATTATATATTATGGTTCAATCTACGTTCATAATGATTATGCACCTTACCATTGTTCTTATTAAATTGGAATATAGGTAATTATTATTAAAAATGTATTTCTACTTTTTTCAGGAGCGTTTTCTCTTCTCCATAAAATCGTCGTAGTTTCATTGCGCTTTGAATGAAATTTTTCCTTCAGTTTAGGCTCCGTGCACACTTTGTGCCGAAGCACCACAACATACTCTTTCGTGCTCCGAGTTCTACTATAGTGCCCGTCATGATGAAGTGATACCATAGTTGACTGCTAAGCTTAAAAACGCTTGATGGTCTGGACGCGGGTGTAGACCTACTGCTGGGAGCCAACGGTCTGAAGCACTGCTCACAAAACGTAGAACTCGAAACCTGCATTTCTTTAATGTCCTGCTCAAAAGCGGATTCTCAAGTGCGATAAAGCCGTCTTAGAGCTAGAGGATACTTCTGTCCTGGTTAACCATCGTTGAATCGGTGAAGACCGCTTTTGAAGACACTTTTGAAGGAAGACGACTGGCGAACAACTGATAGATTGACAAAGAAGATCAATTATTCGATTATTGGTAGGCTTTTCTGTTCAAATTGGAGTGGTCCTTCACGCAACCTTTTATATTCCATTAGCAGCTCGCCCACTATCAAGCGGGCCACAGTCACAATGACAAGTGTCCATACAGATCTGTTAGGAGCGGTAAAACGAGGTGTTTTAATCTGAAGCTGAAAGAAGAACGCATATCTACGTTCCAGAGTTGAATGCATTCTTATCTGTTCGATAAGGACGGTCCCATCCGAAAAAGGCTCGGACTTTTTGCGGAACAACATTCCCACCGTTATGGTTCGATTATAACAAGCAAAAGATCTATTTGTGTTTATGTTGTATAATAGAATAGTATACGAAATGTCCATGTGGGTGCCGGTGACGTTTATTTGTAGGTGGTGGCTGTGCAAAGTAAGCTGCATTTTCTCTATTTTTTTTTCTACCAAGCTGAACGTTATCCACAGACGTGCGCAAACTGTTTCAACACCGCAACACTGTTAAACAACGCAAATTGTTTCAGTAGTTTATTTACAAAATACGGTATTTCTGTTCGTTTTACAATTCTGAGCATTACCATTGCAAACATAATAGATTGGCATTGGTCAACCATTGCACTCGCGATCTCTTCCAAAGGTTTCTTCGCTTCCATTCGTTTCTGTAATGAATAAAATAAGTTGCAAAAAAATTACAATTTATATCCATGCAACCACGGAACAAACCAATTAAGGGCACGATCAAAATTAGCGAGTATAAGCTTTTAAATGTAAATTTGAAAACATTTACATATAGACATATGGAATTGGATATGTCTACAAGGAAGCTTCCTTGCAGGGTTCGGCTAATGTGGTATAAGAACTGTGGGAACTGTAAGAAGTTGTGAAAAGTTGAGTCGCGTGTAAGTTCCATAATGTGTACATTGATCTCGTCATTTGGTTACTATACGTCACACATGTACCTTATGAACATTCATTTAATTGTTGTGTTCGGTTATCCACAACAGCTACGAAGAGTTCATTGACTTGTTATTGGTTTGGTATGAAGGCTCGGATGAATTTGTTTTTTAGGCATGGTTCTCATTCGGCGGGAGCGATCACTTACTGCAATAAACAGTACAGCCTTTTTTTTAGCCTAATTTAAAACCATGCTTAATAATAACGCTTATCACGCAGATCTCGACATACACATATACACCTACCCATCGAGAAGGTAGAAGAGTCCAGTTAGCTCTTAATTGGCCTTTTCACTGACGCCTACCTCCTGTGGTTACTTGCATCGGAATTGCGCCTTTTAGCCGTTGCCTGCTAAACGTCGAGCGTCGCCATTAAAACCGTCATCTCCTAGGCACCGTCCCTTGTACATACACAACCGAACAGAAAGCAATAAATCGGGAGCACCGACGGTGTTTTAACAGTCCGGTTTCAATCGGATTCACCACGTTCAGCCCGGCGCCGAGCCGCGACGGCTCAGTATGTTGCAGCAAGCATCCAGAACGACGCGCGGATTAAGACCGGGTTTGGTAGGCGACGCTGCCGTACTCTTCGGCTGCCCGACTAGGCAGGTAGATGGTTGACGCAGGACGCAACGGCAAACTAAAAATTTCAGCTCCCATGAAAAATGGTTTTTCTGCCATCATCTGGTCCCGCCATCGCGGCCATATCCTGACCAGTCCTTCACAGTTCTCCCCCATTCATTTGTACGGGTTTTGCTTCAAACGGAGAGCGCCACTCAGCTCGCTCTAACTGCACCTTCCGTCGGTTTCCTCCCGTCTCCGTAGAGAAGTACACCACATAGACATATATATACATATATAGCAGTCGACAGCAGCAGTCGACTGGTGAACGCTGACCGAGCGACCGACTAGCTTAACTTGCCCTTGCGCCCATTATGGGCAAATGGCCCCGAGATGGTAGCAGCAGCCGGCAGCAACTGGGGGATGGATTTGGGCTGTGAAGGAACGAAGTGCTAGGGAAGAGGTAGAAACGAGCGTCGTAATTAATACGGCAATGTCTTCCATTAATCTGAACGTCAACACTAATGGCGGCAGCGGTGGCGCCGGTAGCGGCGACCAACCGACCAGGCAGTGGTAGGTACGTGGTACCCTTGCACTGAGCAGCCTACATGCACGCACAGATGAGGGAGAGACCTCGGATTACTAAAGGTCAGTAGATTGCAGTTGCAGTGCATCCGCAGCAGGGAACCGACTGCCGGAGCTGCCGTCAGCGAGGAGTGAACACTGGATGAGAGGAGCCTTGAACGGGGATCATAAACAGGGTGAGGAGAAGGACC
The DNA here is from genome assembly GCF_002532875.2 of Varroa jacobsoni. NCBI lineage: Eukaryota > Metazoa > Arthropoda > Arachnida > Mesostigmata > Varroidae > Varroa > Varroa jacobsoni. Next base: position 218,438 of record NW_019213407.1, read on the forward strand.
AACAAAAACGACAAGGGCAGAGGGAACACCCCGACGGTATAAGGGAGGTTGTTGCCCGTTTCAGCCAAGGCTGGGCTCTGGCCTTCCACCTAAAGGTTGTCAGCCAGTATCTCGCTTTCGCGGCAGCAGCTCTTCTGATTATACCTGTACCTCAGTTTGTCCCTAGCCTAGTGATCGTCCAGGGCTCGCAACCGTTTTCCCGAATGATGAAGAGGCACGAGAAATGAAGGGGAATGTAGGGTCAAATGGAGGTGCTGCTGCGATGTCGTCGGTGGGGAGAGGCAAATTCGTCGAAGCACCTTTACTGAGTTGCGGTGTTAGACCGTGCTAATCTGTGGGTGCGTGGCATAGTGCCTGTGCCCAAGTAATGTTGCTAGAAGATTGAGGTTCGTGCAACGAGGACGATCGAGCGTTTTCGTCGGGCGGTTTATTATAAGGGGTCGAGGGTCAAGGGAGGATGCGAAAAGCACAGACTGAGCATGATGATCGTTTGAAACTAGGGAAGCTGCCGTCTCCGAGAAGGAGAGAAAGTGGAACCGAGCACAAATGGGGGATTCAGTGATGGATCACGATTCGAATCCAGTCGAGCGTTGTCACATTGATAACATCTGACATGGAGCGACACGGTGGAGGCAGCCAAGCCTTTGGGTGCTTCACCTTCAAGCGTTTGCGGGCCTGCAGAGGCTTACGGCAATGAACGACGGTGTCGGCGGCGAATAACTCTACCTGTGTGCATTTGTGGCTGGCTTAGTCACTCTGTTTATTAGCGTACGTTAGGCTCGTAGGTGTAATAGTGGTTGCATTTGAGAAGTCACTTTGGCTATTATTAACAGTGATATAACTCGTTTAATTGGTTAAGCGACTGGGGCAATTCTAGATAGAGCGAGAGGATGAAAGGTAAAGAGGGCTTAGTGCAATGCACTTTGTGGTTAGTTTCCTAGTTGGTTAATACGTGTCTATTATAATCAATAGATATGAATAACTCTTGCCCACTTCATGGCATTTCTCTCACTTGGGCATTCTCAAATATCTCTAAATACGCATAGATCTCTACGGATGAATATCGATTTGTATAAATAAAAGAAAATTATTTTTATAATTTGTAGGTAACGTAATATATATAGGACTATATTTAGGTATGATGTTTACAATAAAAGAGCATAAATGAGTGTTTGTGCAGATATAGGTATGCGCCAGTTTCGGATCCTATTAGATCGGACAGATCTATTCTAGGCAACTAGGTAGAATTGAGCCTGTTAGATATACCTTTTATTTGTCTTTTAACTGCCTGTTAAAGCTGTTTGGTCCTGATTATGCAACAAAGCGAAACGACACCTCGTCGCAGTATAATGGCTGCCCTTAATTTCCTATGTTTGTATTGGTAGAAACAAATTTTGACCGTACTGGCAAAGTGCATTACCCTACTATGTACAATATTCAAGCATATTCGACTACAATACAGGCACTTATATGTGTAATGGATAATGGGTCAATGAGAGCATATATCGATGCCCGCAACACGAGCGGTTCGTCAGTCTACTGGGTAAAGTTGGTAGGTTCAAATTGTTCGTGATATCTCATACATATTTGTCACGGTAGAGTGTTCCGCTTGAAATTTTGCTGGCTAAGATATGCAAACAAACCCAAAAAACTTGTTAACTTTAAGGGAATTAGATTAGTAACATGCATCTAATTAAGCGCTTACCTTAAATTATTTTAGGACCAACGGAAATCGAATTAGAAAATTTCAATTTTGTTATATGTTTTCGAATAAGATGGCCAGGTCAAAACAAAGCTTTAAATGTAAATAAAGATGAACTTCTATAATACCATTGCAATAATACAGTCATAATAGAAAAATGCTAAAAAGATTTTATTTGAAAAAGGTTTATTAAGCAGAAAAATTTCCTATAGACTATCCATTCCTGTTGCGTCGCATTAACCGTCATAGAAAGTGATTCATATCAGTTAAGTAGAAAGGAGGATTTATTAAAAAGAGCCTTGCTTCTCTAGGTACAACGCTTTCGTAGCAAAGCACGAACATCCTGGCAAACAAAAGTAATCGGCATCTTCTTACTTTTAAAATATCTGTCGGGAAACGTGGCATAATTAAGAAGAATTGACCCTTTGATACCTAAATTAGGAAAATCAATAAAGCAATTCTGGGTTCATGCAACCATTACTTGTCTGGTCATATATAATAGTTATAGATTAAGTAAAGTTCTTCGTGCGTAATGCATTTACCTGCTAATCTTGAAAAACATCGCGGTCGAGGCTCGAATTCAATCCAAATGTTGACTTTTTTTTTTTTTTCGTACAGCCCTCTACATTTTTTTTTATACCAACGCAGTACTTTCGGACGAAGCGATAGCTAACAAAACTTCAATGTATTGTGAAAATTACTGGCAAACATGTAACTTTCTTGTGAAGGGGATACTAGTAATAAGCATGACTGTAAAATTTAATTTTTCCAATGGAATTCCTTAATTTTATAGACGGTGACCAATGTGAGCGAATTTTCGTTACTGTTTATTAGAGCAGTGACTAGAGTATCCTTATACGTTTCTTCAGGATGGCTATCACTAACGCGGCTTAAGCCGCATGGGAAAGATCTACTGCGGCTACTGAATATTCTGTCTTCCAAAGTTTGCTTTTGGGACAATTTTCATTTTTTAATAAAACAATATCTGTTAATATATATTGTACTATGCATAGATTATTTCTGAATTTATCTATTCAGTCAACCATCCTTGCCAACCAGTGTCAGCAAAAACCAATTAAAAGTCATTGCATAGAAAGAACCTTTTCGAAAAAAGCATAAACTAAATTTAAAAATAACAGGCTAGTAAACCATTTTTTCTTTCAAAAAATACGGAACTTACTTTCTGAACTGATACTGCTAACAGGGCGACGCGGATAGATCAATCGTTTATCAAGTAAGATTATGCTTAGTAAGGTTTAAAAAAAGTAAAGAATATCTTTGTAAAATAATAACGAAATTTTAGCTTTCACAGTAGCAATTCGTACTATTCAGCGAATTTAACGGATATAAGCTGTGTATTTGTTGTACCTATTCAATTTTGTGTTATAAACGGTGTCAATGTCTTTGTTGTTCGTTTAGGTCTCAGTAGTTGAAGTAAATGTAGGTGTGAGGTAGGAGAAACTGTGGTCCTTAAATAGGCATGTATATAGATGTGAACGGTAAAAGGCCTTTCAGACTTATTGCCAGGAATTACGCTGCAGGTATACGTAAAACAGGGTTATTATTAATCATTAGTATTGTTATCAATTATTATCGATTTTATATATATATATATATATATATAGGCGATTTACTCGGTTTTATCTTGTCCTTACAAATAGATAGGTGAACAAATCGAAGGCAGTTATTTAATTGAAACGAATTGCGTCTTAGATCTCAGTCAGCGATTGTTCCCGTTTCCGTGCCCACACCTTGATGTATGCGAAAGGTAAACACGGAAAGGCCAATCGACCTAACGTTTGTTGAAATAAGGTTAAGCGATAGTTATGATTAATGCAGTAAAAACGACACATGACTGAAAATTAGGCGCTAGTAATCCAACCCGAAAATCTAGAAATTTTCAAAGCACCTTCGCTTCTATAACGTTTAAAACACCCAAGACTTCTACCCTTAACAAAAAAGCAGTGACGAAATAAATCATCCGGTTGCCAGTTAAGGTGATTTTCTCCTAACATACTAATCTGTCAGCGTGATTCGGGTTAACAAGAGAGCTCCATAAAGCTTACCTCCACCTGAAGGTCCAGCGACGAATTAAGCATACACGTACTTCATTCTATTTAACAGTGTGTAGCTGAATTGGACAAGACTATTAACAGCTGGCCTACGCTATTAGCTGATAAGATGTCCATATTATTTCTTTTGTTGTTTGCTCATAATATATTTTTAACACTGGCTAATTTACCAGCCAGTCGAAGCGGCATTCAAGGCCCGGCGAAAGCAAACGCCGTTGATTCCACGGGTCGGAACGAGTTACTCACCCTGTTATTCACGGGTTAAGGTAGTGGTCATCGAATAAATGATCGCAGCTGCTACTGCGGCTGCCGACTGTAGTCGCGCCGTGTGGCCCTACATTTAGGTCGAAGAGGGTAGCATCTGAGAATGAAAGCGCCTGGCGGGTAGCCGCTAAGCTTTGCCCGTAGGCATGTCGCAGAGCTGCCTGACTCTTGCCCAGGACAGCAACGGAAGAAGTCACCACCAACTCGGCCATCGTAGCCGCCGTTCTCTGTTCATCTGCCTTTCTGGTGAACGAGGCAGCAGCTCATGCAGTGAACAAAAGAGAAGGAAACAAGCAACGCAGGCAGGAGCATCTAGAAAGAGGAAGCAAAAGCAGGCAAGTAGAAATCGTGCGTGCCTGCCTGCAGTGCTGCTTTGTCTGGGTGTAAGCCTGCATCAACCCACTGGCGATTCGCGGCAACCCGCTCGCGGAGGGCGATTCTCCTCTTACCGGATCTCCAATTCGGTGGTGCCCCGAGGCAGGCAAGTCGGGTCCAACTGCCGTTACTATTGCTAGAGCCGACGACTGTTATTGAATGAGGCGTCCCTTCGCACGTCCTCCGGCTGCACGAACGAGTACTCCGACTGTGGTCAGCAACAGCAGCGGCGACCAACGGCTGGGCGGAGGACGGGTTAGCTAGCTAGCGAACAGACCTTTTTATCTGCCCTGAGAGCCCGGAGATGGCATACATTATGCATAAGGCATAAGATCTCCCCGTCAGACGCGCACGAGATGGCCCATACCCCTTCTGTTGGCCTTTCCGCCTGCGTCTTCCTCCGTACTATAGAAGCAGCTAAAGACTGCCGCTGCCGACTACGCTGACTATATACTAGATAACTCGTGGTTGACGGTCCGATTCTGCAGCTGAATGCGAGGCTACAAGGAACTACGACTTCGCATTGCTTCTACTTTCTCTTTTCGCGAAACTGCTGCACAACCAAAGCCTAGCTGGCTTGCTGGCTTCAAACAGCCAGCGAATGGTCACAGTGCCGAAGCAGGCTGTCATGCGGGGAACAGCCGATCATTGGTGGGAAACGACGGCAGCATCAAATGGGAAGTGGTGACAAAGACGCAATGGGCCATTGGGGACAAGGGGCAACGGTTGACCAAAGGAAGGCAAATAGCGCTAGGTCATATTATTATTCTTATACACTCGATCGTGTGTGTGATAAAGCTCCGGCGTAGAAGAAGAGATGGAGTTCCGGTGCACGCGAACTCTCTGAGTTGGTGGTACTCAGAAAGGGGAAGCGGTCGAGTCCTGCTGATCATCTTCTGATAGAAATTGATAAGAGACACAGTAGAATACTACGATAGCAACGAAGGCAGACGTACATACGCATAGAGGCTGGGATGGAAATAGCCAGTTTTGTTGGTAGCACAATAGGATTCTGCCGTCAGCCACTCATATCTATGGCCACCAAGTCACTCAACATCGTGGAAGTATCGTAGTCAACGATGGATGAGGGACGAAGACGATGTCATCCGTTGTAAGGAGAATATTCACGACATTTCGTACCAATGCCACGGGCTGTCTATCGGTCTGCAATGTAGATGCAAGGTTGACTGAGATCCACAGCACAGCAGTGGATGCTACTTTAGTCCATGATCTTATTCGTCCGTGGACAGTCGTAGTTCTTACATTCAACTATAACTACCCGCACTTCGATTGTTGCTGCCAGCAATCTATCTCTCTTTCTATACAGTCAGTGTTAGTTCTCTTCCAGTATAAACTCGTGATGTCGGCCAAAGCGGCGCGTGCGGCGTATCTGGACCATCCAGTCTCGTAAAGAAGCCCAACGACAGGATGGCATGTTGTAAGCACCTGACTACTGCCTTTAAGGGCAAAGAGCCGACGGATAGAGAGCACGCAGCAGGTTAACTCAACGGATGACTCAAAACCTACCTGAATCTGCTGGCTCAGAGTCCACTGCTTTTCAGCGAAAACAGTGGGTCCGTCCATCTGTGCTCTCGCTAGGTATTCACTGAAACAACTACGATCGCGAAGGAAGGACGACGACTAACATTGGGAGACTATCAGCAGCCTTCACTGTCACTGTTCAAAAACAAGAAAAAATAAGAAGTTTGTGTGTCTGGTCTATGACATAGTCAGGCGCAAAACAGGGCAAGACTCTCAGCAAGCGCAAGACCTCGATCCGACGCCAAGTGTGACCAGCTAATATGAAAAGCCAAGCTGAACTGGGCTAACTGTATGGACGTAGAATGTGTAACAGATGATGCATCTCAAGGTACCGAAGTAGAGAGAAAACCTAGAAGATATAGCAAACATGAATCTACATCTTGACGTCATCGGGATGCAAAACAACATTATTTTTTTCTTTGGCTGGCAAAATTTCGCATACTTACTTCGCTCTCACCCTCTGGCAATCTGCCATCGTTGTTTCGCGAATACATACGTTCTACCTGTACCACGCAGAAGGGTTTTCTCATACGCCATCAAGGCGTTCTACAACCACCGTGCTTTGGGGCAAAAAGGCGGGTCACATTCAGCAGGACGGCACATAAGTGCGAGTCGAAGCTAAGCGATTATATCAGCCAGCAGCGAAGCAGCGCTTCGTGGCTCGTACTCCTCTAGAAAGTACTTGGTTATTACTAGGTTTGCCTACAGCGGACGGACGGTCGCCAAGAAAAAGGAACCATATGGTTAGGACATATGTCCCTGTCATGTATAGGACGACGTAGAAAAAAAGTATGAGCAGGCTGATCGCATGGGGGTGTTATGGCGTCGGAGCGCTAGGATATAGCTTAAAAGCGGTCGATCGCGTGACCCGAGTTTATCGATGGCCAGAGCTACGGCTCTAAGCAGCATATTGTCGTGGTGTTTGGAAAAAACATTATGAAACGATAGCGAACAGCCTACAGCACGGCTACCGCCGAAGGTTGGCTCCCTACTGAACGGCCGTATGCAGTATATATATATATATATATGAAAAAAGCAAGGTATTATATATGTATAAAAACTACCTTACGGTCTGCGAGAGCCTGTGAAAGTAAAGATATCGATAGCTATGGCTGTTTCGTAGCCAGCAACAGCATCATTGCTGCATCTTCGAGACTTCCAGATTCTGCTCACGACCTCGTTTATTTTCTCCATCTGTCTCTCACGTACTTTGTTTCTCTGGCTCACTGTCATCTTATGACGTATGAAGCGCGCAACAACTGCAGGGGCAACCAATAGTCCACTACGGAAACTGCTTCGACACCTGGAGCACGCACAAGAGGGAGTCAGATAAACTGCGAAGAAGGAGGTATCAAGAGGACAAACGTGCTGGGTACAAAGAATATCTGAAGGCTTGATAACATTCTGTGCCAGTGTGCGCCACCTGGTCATCATTCAGGGGTCTGTTCGCTGACTGGTCCGCTCGTTTGTTCAGGCCCACCCAACGCTGGACTGCTTGAAGCTAGTTAGTTTTCTTAGTGGCTACCCCTTGCCGGTTCCACTGTCCCTGTTATTTTACGATTGGCAATGTTATTGCCGTGTATGTTGTACGGTGATCTCACTATGACGTCGCCCCGTTCCTCTTGTATCGCAGTAGGAAAATAAGGATATTGCCTCATAGAAGGAGCTCGTTTTTTGGACCCTTTCCGCACTTTGTGCCTTTCTCTTCTTTTCCAGGCACGCCTTTCCCAGCCGCAGGGCCTTGACAACTCTAAATGAAATTTCCCCTTGAGCTTGTTTGCATTGGGTTGTAGGGAGCTCGCCGTTGTCGACCGGAGAGCAACAGGAAGAGCAGCGCCGCAGCGGATGTTGCGGTCTGCTTTAGAGTACCATAAGACAAGAAGCGGCAGGCTGGCTTACAAAGACTAGTCGCACCCTGTAGTCGTTAGGATACCTCTCAAACGAATTCTCCACCAAGGTTTCTGTATCTAGTCAAGCCCGGGGCTCGAAGTTCCCAGTCTCAAGCCAGCTCTGCGCGCAAAACCAGAGGCATGAGGCTGCGAGGCTTGGGCGGAGTGCAACATTATATTGACGCTGACGGTCACTGGCATTGCTGGCGAAATAGCGATCCCTGGCAGCACGGAGTTAAGGAAACCGCGAGCAAATACGAAAGAGTAAAAGAGCAAGTGGCGGGAGGGGGTAAAACAAAACTGTATGAGTGACGCGGTTTTCAGGCTGCTCCAGGCCACAACAGGCTCAAGAAAGTTCATAGTGTAGAGGGACCCTTACATGACTCTTGCTGGCAGTACACTGCGACGACGAGCGCGTTTACGTCCTAGACACGACAGAACCAGATGGACCCAAACTACCGTTGTGCTACAAAGGGCAAAGCCGGAAGTGCATAGTGCTATGGACCACATACACGTTAGGAACGAAGGGACAAGAACACCTAACACAGCATCTCCGCTATTGAGAAGCGGTGGTAGCAGCAACAGCCCCATCCATGGCGTGGTCTGGAGACCACAAGGTAACGAGGCCAGGCAAGCTCATTATCAAACATGGACGCCTCTACCATGACGTTGGCCAGCCTGCCTGCCTTTTCTTGCTACTGCCTGCCTCCTTCGCTTGACTGCAGCGGTACGTAGTTTGCAGTTTCCAGTGTGCGGCAGCCTCCTGCGCCTGCACTTCCCTGAATAGCTGTATAAACATTCAGGAAACGAAGGATCCTGCGAGTAATCGAGCTATTCCTTCCTATCCAAAGGACCTCTTGTACCACAGAAACAGGCTGCTGCCTGCATAGCGAACTGCCGTTGAGTTAACAATACGATAAATAGCGCTCGAGGAGACAAGAGCCTGAGAGGGGCAACTTGCTAATTTATATATTATAGTTTAAGCTTGACCTGCTAATTATGGTGGAGAATGTTAGATATATTCAAGTATATTATTTTTTTTAGTAGAAAGCGAAGTGGCTTTTTTAGTCTGTCTGAAATGTAATTTTTCGCCTATAGTCAAGTTGGTTGCTGTACGCGATAGTACGCTGCTTGGGTAATCTCTGATAATGGATTGAGCATTGGCTGGGTTCGGGTTCAGTAAGACTACACTAGAACTAAGAGGCAAAACCAAAAGAACGTATTTGATCTAACCAAAGATATAATTAGGGCAGCTAAGACCGCGAAAATAGACGTGTCTCGTATGAACGCAAAGCTGTACAACGGCTGAGAGGGCTGTGAACGTCCACCGCCAGGAAGGCAACGGCAGTTACTACCAATATTTATTGTTGCTACCATCACTGGATACGAAAATCAATATTCTGTTTCTGATCACACAGCTAGACAAATGCATACGTGCACGCACGTGCGGACTGGACGTGTACGCACACCACGAACCAATCCTACGATTAGCTTTGACCCTTCCTCGGCTTCCATTTTCGTCGATCAAGCAACTTACATTAGTCTCTTCCCGTTCTTCGACTAATACTGCACACGCGCTCGAATGCAAGTGCTAGCCAGAGTGAAGTACGATCTCGACAACTGAAACGATAGGGACGGCCATAGAGTCCGCCAATGACGAAAACGAACAGCTAGAATCGGTTCTTTGGCCAGCCTTACTTGTTGGCCAGCTTAAACCTTATTCACAATTGTATCTCTAGGCAACGCTTTACGCGATGCTAATTTCGTTCCCCTTGTATATGTGCGCAATGAAGAATGAAGCTCATAACTGGCATTGTCCCATGCTGGCATGGTTCCGAGTCGTTGTTATTGACTTCGTGTTCATTTTTGACGTTGTGAATACGCTTTCGGTGTCACCCACATACCGTCACTCCACACATATATTTCCCTACGAAAACAATCGAACGCGGGATCAAGTGAAGCCACACTAAACTAGACCGTCTTTCACGACGAGACGCGACTTCGAATTCAGGAGCTATGCGTTGCTAGCCGGGAGTTTAAGGAAAGATTTGGCACTTCGAAGTGAGCGTGCTGCAAAAGATAATCGTAAATACGTCAGCAAGTACGCGAGCGAATCGAGTAAGTATGAACTTCAAGTCACGAGTGGAGTAAAAAAAGGAACGCCCCCTCTTCTCTCACGCTTTGCCTTTCTCTCGCACATCAGCTCTAATTTCGAGCGTGCTGGGTGAGAAGTCTTCGAGGTGGCGAAGTGGGCGCTTCTCTAGTCTCCACTCTGTCTGTGGGCGTGTTTATAAGTTCCCTGGCTCCAAACCGCTTACTCGTTTCCTCGTGGAACTCACTATGAGAGAAAAGGCATAGAATGGGGCTCTGTGCTGCTCTCTCTTCCTTTATGAGAGGCTGACTCGCTGGCCAAGTTGCATAGGCAGCTAGGGAAGCTTTACACTCTTCCTTTCCTCCATGCTTTATTCCTGTGTTCAGTAGCGACCAGCGCGGCCGGTCCGACGGTCATCGCCATGCTGTCCATTGGCGGAACCAAAAATCTATTTTCAGACACGCACGTACTCACAATATCCTCCTACCTCCCGACCCCTTTTTCAACTTGAAGACTACGGAGAAATGATGGGGCGCGCACGGTTGCATTGGCGAGGCCGTGCTGGCTGTGGGTAATGGCAGCAATACAGCCGAGTCGGAGCCACCCTTGCGAGTTGTTGGCTGGACAGAAGCCAGGGCTTTTGGCAGAGGGGAATAGAAGGATAACTCCTCTGACTGGACAGCCAAGGGTATACGGATCCCAGACCCCCTATCTAAGCCGCCGTCAGGACGACTCTAGCACGGCCGCGTCGCCTGCGAATGTGGGAAGCAGGTCTTAAATTCCGAAAGTAGTGAAGCTGGCGGGAGCTATGGTGACGGAATGTGACTATCGGTTAAGGCAAGGAATAGCGATTGGCCGGTCCTGCTGCTAAGGTCTAGGTTGTCTGGGCCGTTTGAGACTCGTGTGTGCGGGATGTAGAAAGAGAGCGTGTATATGTGTTGGTTGTCCTTTGTTGTATGTGCGCTTTGCTGTATACGCTGTATAGCATAGCGTGTGGATTTCCGAGTCACGATGCATTATCGCCATCAGCTCTTAGCTAAACCTGTCAGTCCTTTATGGTCCGTAGTCTTTTTTGCCCTCTTGCCTTTGTTGATTCCTATGACTTCATATGTTCGAGGTGAGGTTATCGATCGTACGACACACGACGAACAATGCCGAACAGACCGCCGCTGAACACTGAGTTGACACGAGTTGGTGAACGTTGGTCGATGGCTATTATAGATCGTATGTTGCCATGACTACCATCATGCTAACCACTATCAAGAACTGTTTGGTGGTACTAACCTCTACGCTATGAGTACGAGGTGATCTTTTCTTTAAGTACTTCGGAGTTCTTTGCCTTTTAACCGTCTTGGTTCCCTGTCGTATTTCTCCCTGTTGCTATTTCCTCTGTTACTAGAAGCCAGTATATCTACTTATAGTAAGTAGAAGGGAATGGCTATGACGATGATGGTGGTAAGAGACGTGCGTTATAACAATAGTCTGATAGTATAGACGTCATGACAGAGCGAGCAGACAGCAAACCCCACTAGTAGTAATGGTCGTGAAAGTACGGACCGTTGGACCTCGGATTGCTGTCGTGTACCGGTTCCAACATGGCTGTGACGGGTTGAGCTGACCCATGAGTAAGCTATCCATGGGGCAATACGTTGCTCTGTTAGGTGGTTGAACTTTGTTGGGTGCCATGGCTTAAGGTGGCCATACTGATGTGTGTTGGTTATGTACCCTTAACCGTCTTCGTTCGTAATCGTCGGAGGACTACGAGTGAACTAGAACTACTGGTGCTGCTCGTATACAATGCTGTATGAGGGTGCCGCTAGATCTCCTACAACAGCGATAGCCCTTACTAGCTCAAGCACCAGCTATAGCGCGCACTTTCTAAGGCTATAGCTTTCTTGCTCACTTCACAGCTCCCTCTTTTCGTCTCCCTTGTTGCTCTCTCGTTTGTCCTCTAGGGAGGAAACTATAGTCGTAAATTCCGCAAGTTATATTAGGTCAAAAAGTTTGTGCCTAGCGGAGCGCCATCGCCAATGCTGCCAGGCCGCCATTGTCGCCCGGGCCCTACTCCGTAACTCGTACTTCCTTGTCTACTTCTGCTCGGCACAGTCGGGCTTTTCTACTCATCGTCCACCGTCGTCAGCCCGTTTCTCCAACCCCTTTTAGCGTCGCACACTTAAATGAAGTGGCTCTAAGCCACCAGCGCTGGTAGCCTGGCGAGCTGAAGCTGGATCAGGACGAGAGTCAGGAGTAGCCTGGAGCCTGTTGGGCGCCCGTACAGCGAAGCAGCGGGTTGAGTACGAGCAGTCATTTAAAGTGATGGCACCGGAACCGGCGTGGAATTAAGATTCTAATCTAGCTATGCCTACCCTGTCGTCTGCACACGGGCCCCGTCTTTGCCCAACCGACCGACCCGACCCCTATAGCTGGAAAGACCCTTTCTCGTCTGTCCTTGTTTAGCTTGACGACTACGATGGCGACTGTGGGGGAAGGAGTGGAATGGCAGACGCTGTGGTACTCTTACTGACTGGTTTTCTCTTGCTCCCTCCTTTAACATACTCGCCGCCAGTTCTTCGTCGTTCCTTGCTTCTCTTAATCTCCCACTTGTTTTCTCTACTCTCTTAGCCCTCGTACCAATGCTCTCTACGAATCCTCTTATCCGACGAACAGGCGGGAGTCGGTATTGGTTGCCAGCCAGCGCTGCGTTGCTTGTAGTCATCGACTGGTTAAACGGGTAACTCTCTCGGGGGAAGTAGAAACGAGTCTTAAGCGACGACGAATCGACTAGGCTAAGACTAGGCGGCTTGCCTAGGCCAGTTCGGATAACTTTTGAAATGCAAATACGTTTCACTCACCCTTGCGCTATTTCCCCATTCATCAACTCCAAGAAGCCGTGTGAATCCCTTCCAGCTTTCCCCTTTTTCCCTCGCGCATACCATTGGTACACCCTTTAGTCGGATCTTTCCTTACATAGGGACGCTCTCTCGGCTTGTTGACGACTCACATGCACCTACCAGCACTGCTACTGCAGCATGAAAAGCAGAACCGCAAAGGCCTCATCACTCACCTACATTAGTAGACAGAGCACCGTGAAGCACCTTCAGAATCAAGGCTACCAGTTGCTTGAGCCGTGTGACAGGCCAAGAGCTTTGTTTCGATACTAGTCTGCGCAGCGCATAAACGGTTGTAAACGTAACGGGAAATGCTAAATGGGACTACAGTCTACTATCCCGTTTGTCTAGACGTCGCGCACTGCCAATTCCTATTGACGGTGACTGAGCCCTAGGAGAAACTGTCCCCATTTCTTTCATAGGTTCCCTCAACATCTAAGGGATCTACTGATACATTTTCACCGTAAGACTTGTAGCTGTTTGAGAGGCAAATAATACGCATGCTCAGATCAAGATTTGCAGAATCTTTTTTCTTTACATTCACACATGTTGGAAGATTAAATGGAAGCTTTACTGAATGCAGCGGCTACCTGTTGAGTGGACTGTTCGTAAATTTGATTGTTGTAGAAAGGACGTCTAATTAAGGTAACTGCCTGCGCATGTCCATATATGACGAAAACATATCTTTAAGCTCAAGTAAAGTGCCTCATGGGGTTGTAGAAAGAAACTAATGTACCCGGAATGTACAGAATTCGAAGTTCGTTTGGTTACTTGCATAAAAAAATTAGCTACGTAAAAAACGGTATGACAGTAGCGTGTGTAGTTGTAGAAAACATATTTGAACATGTTCAGCCCCTTTGGCAAGCAATCGATGCATATAATGGCATGCAGTAGCACGGGCCATACCCTCAGAGTGAGCGATCGATAGAGATTGAAAGCTAGAGGCTTCAAAAAACCAAGTATGGGCCGAAGCCCCTTATATATACAGATTATCTAAGAAATACCCAGTGAGCTCTATTTGTGTTCGATAGCAGCATGGCAGTACCGCCTTTTCTGGTTCCGAGTCATGGGCTGATATTCTCTTCTTCCTCTACCGAACGGAAGGTAATCTGTATTTTAAGTAATCGATAACGAATGAACTTAAGGAGCACTCATAGTTCAGGAATTAGTTTTTCGCCTTAAAAGCTTAAAGACAAAAGAAAGTGACCAAGTAAAATATCGCGAAGGCGTACGTGAAAAGAGTGTTCAATACGATTTTTCATCAGCAGACTTAGTTTGTCATCATTGTTGACGCTCCAGCAGGCAGGAGCATGGGCTTTTCAATTCTTGAACCAGTGGGATGTGGTCTGATTTCGCGTTCTACAGCACGGAACTAGCCTGGGCACATAGGCCGCTGTTTCGCCTAAAGGAGGAATGCCACAACAGAACACTGAACAAACAGACGAAGGGATTGTACCCGGGTACGCTTGGACCAGTTACCTTCTTCGTCCTCAATATTCTGCTTGCCTGGATAGGAACATAGGATGAATGATAAAAAACAGGCGATCCCGCGGAAAGCACCATATTAACAATCGTTGCAGTAACATAGTCAGAAGTCAGTCGGGTTACCGGCCCAGTGTTCAATTGACGACTCTCGCTGGCGTTGGCATCTGATTCGTCGCCGGCGGCCAATCCTGCTTTCCTATCTCTTGAAAGACGGTGCCGCTTGCTGGGGCAGTATCGGTTGGCCTAACTGTGTACTTTGACCGGCGTCGCCGTCCCTATTTATATCTAGAAATGATTAGTCTAAATAGATTGCCCATGCTTCATGCCATGGACAACATTCCCCCACGTACCCACGTTCTCGTTTTCCCACTACTACTGTTGGTGTGTCGATTTGATTCTCCCGCGTCTGCGGTCTGTGTGCGGATTTGTTCGTGTCTGTTGGCCTCGAAGTAAGCGTCACTCCGACCGTGCCTGTATCTACGTTTCTTTGTTCAATCTGTTTAGCGAGTGGACTCGCTGAGTCGTTAAGGCCAGCTTTATTCGCGTTTCGCCCGTCACACACTTCGCTTGAAATTACCCGACCTTCCTATAATCCCCGGTTCGTGTCCCCAGTTTCGTCTGTCCTCCACTATTCTTCACTCTTCTCACTGCGGCGATAAAAATGAGTAGCCATGGCGGCGACTCGAGAATACATCCACTGGGTTACCCATAGTTTGTCTTCGGCGTCGTCGGCAAGCGGGCACGTTCGTCTGACACTCTTTGGACAACCGCTGCAAATCTGCCCTCTAAAGCCCAGAGACTTCTGTCAACCAGCGAAGGCTTGCAAGCGATTCGCCACTAAATTGCGATGGGGCATCCTGATGCAACTGCCGAAAAGCATCGCAAAACTGGCAGAATATCAAGTCAAAGGCTGATGCCGTTAGTCGCAACCTCATGTCCAGTACAATGTTCGGCGTCGTGTGTGTATCTGCTTTTGTTGCGACTCCACTCTCTGCGTTAGGCTAGGGTCCAGCGAGAATAAGCGACGGCAAGGCTAGACGTCGTCGTTGCCAGCATCGGATGAGGGGATTGCCTAGAGTGATTTGACTGAAAGAAAAGAAATTACTTGAGTCTGTAGTGAACAGCCTCGGCAACAGCCGATGTTGCAAACAAATCAGAACAAGCTGAAACAGGAACGAACTAAGCGCGGATGACACTCTCTATTTTAATATCACTGCCATTCGTTCTTCTAGTGAGTGAGCGAGCTCAATACCGACTCTCTCCGGCTTCCGTTCTTATGTCTGTACCGTAAATACAGTTGCTTAGAAAAAATCAGTAAGTGGAGGAGAGTGAAAAAGCACATAAAGGCCGCATTGTAGAAATCCATTTACTGCACTCTGTCAGCATTGATGACTTTGTGACTCAGCCACATGTATGGTCTGTAATAGGATTACTGGTGTTCTCAGGTAAAAACTAGTAGAAACAAATTAGATCAAATGAAACAGTCCTAGTAAGCTTGAAACACGTAACAGTCTGGATTCGAAACTTCGGTACTGATTCCGAAACTCGAAACGCTTATAGCAAACCGAGGACGTATTGTACGTCGTTATTGACTGAAAAATGAAATAATAATTTTCTTCGCTCGCTGATGCTCTGCTGAGGTGTATTCCGTGAGTATTTCGTAAGCTTATATCGATTCAGGTATGCATGCATTGCTCATGATTAAATAAAGTATTATTATAGGACCTGTCTCATTCATGTAGTGATTCTAACGAGTAAGCTATAAAGTAGCTTCAAACTACTTCGGCAGATGCCAAGCTAGACAAGATCGATTTATATATGTACCCAGCTTTAAATATGAAGAAATACAAACTTTGCCTCATAGATTCACGTAGCTGCAGTGTGTGTTAGCCAAGCTAAACTAAAAACAAATTTCAGCTCATATACCAGCGCGCATTTTTGAAGAACTACAATATGTATTGAAATGACATGTATTAAAGTATGTGTTGTGAGAACTTTGAGTTACCTTTGCTTTGTGTCTTGACGAGTTCGTAACGCACTCGAAACAAGGTTTTACAGTAAACGAAAAAAATTAGAAGCTGACCGATCAAAGTACAGGCTATATGGCCTATGACATACTATACTCTAAATAGAACTAGAAAAAATTAAACAATAGATAGATATGTCTCACTTTATAAGTCTCTCACTTATACTTCTAATATGTTCCATTTGCTGCTGAATAAGAATCGTTCTAAATTGCCCCAACTTCATTTCAGGCCCGCCAGCTGTATAACATGTCCTTCTCTGTGTAAGAGATTATCCAGTACTTATATTTAATAAGGAAGTGCTATTTGCGAATGCTTTACCCACGTTCTTTTGAACGACTCTACTTGTATTTTCGGTGGGTTACGTGTGCAGAGAAAAGCCATCTACGTTCTTTTCAAGGATTTATCCGCATACCGATTCACGCTGCGTCAGGTGGGGATCATTGGACACCCACAAGTTGAACATGTCCCTCAGCGTAAAGATGAAAGCCAGTGTCTTAAATTAAAAATGCTTGGTGCCTAGTCCGACGCGCGATACGAATTCCATCTACAAGCGGCACCATCCCTCCGTCCTGCCAGGTCCACTGGCACCATCTTTCTTAAAACGTGTGAACTATTCTTAAACAATGCATTGAGTAATTACTCAAAGCTAATGGCACACTTTTTGGAATCCGTATCGCTTACGTTCCTTTAGAGAAAACAAAAAAAACGTGTTGTACGATACAACTTGTACTGCCAATTCTTCACCTTTTTTCGATCACGACTTGAGACAACAGATTGAAACCATACAGATCTGACGCCAGCGGATACCCCGAAATCACACTATAGGAGTGTTATCGGACAGATTCCTTGCGCTTTTTAAGATGTTCATGGATAGTTGTTGCTTACGTAAGCCGTTCCGAACATCTGGCTGTTTGCCACGATACTATGGGATTTTAATGAGCATTGTCTGAACGTGTCAGTAGCCAGTAAAGAAGCTCTTTCGTATATCCCCTGGCTCCTATTTTAATACTACTTAGATTGATGCCACCTTGCTAGTTCTGTGTCTTTCTTCAAAAGCAACAAATGTTTGAGCTTAAAGAACATGTCCGTTTCGCCAACAGTCGATGTTCTACATAGCTCACCTACGCATGGTCTGCATCCCTAGGCCGGAAAAACACTTCACCTTTCCAATACACGCATAAGCTCCATTGTAATGAAAAACGACTTATCTCTGTGCTTAGCGTCTGCCACAGCAGCCAGCCAAATAAGAGGCCGGCACAGTCGATACGTTAAGTTACTAAGTCCCTTTTTAAACGATGAGTCGAGCATGGATGAGCTGACTTGCGGATTGTCATATGGCCCTCCTTCTGCACTGCCTTTTGCAGCTGCGTTGGTTGTCGTGCTACGGCTAGAACTATTACTGGTGGTTGCTTGTCGCTGCAGCTGATGGCCAGCTGACAGGCATGGGTTAGTTGTAGACGATGACGAAAGTACCTATCAAGGCGAAAGGCCATGGTGGTCCGGTCCGACCACCCGGACGCCGCCTGCCGCAGGACCGACGCTCGAGCCTTGTCGTACTCTGTACGTGGTCCGATCGCCCACTTCTTCTCCACTGATTGGATTAATAGCATTCATTTGTTATTCTCGAGGAGCTGGAGGCCAAGCTTCCCGGCTTGACTGCGGCCAAGCGGACATCCAACTGGTGGGATCGAAGATCCGTTGCAAACAACGGCTTTGTTGAAGAATGTGCTTCTAGCATTGCGAAACGGCCGGTGCGACCCGCTGCGGAACGGATGTGCACCAAGAAGACCGACAAAGCAAGTCTTATTCCTATCAACGGAGGATCTTTAGTCGATGGAGATTACTTTGCCTTACTAGCGACGCTAAACGAGTATTATTTCAGTGTACTGGCTTTGAAGTGATAGGGCCTACAAAACGACACGCCAGTCTCCGAATGAGCCATGTTGTGAATCGTCTAAGTGTGCATTCAGCGGCATAACAAAGCTGAGAACGTAACCACTTGAGCTTAGTATTCTATAACAGCGAGAGATTGAAGATTTTCATTATGGACGTTATCATTATATTACACAGCTTTATGAACAAAGAACGTTATTAATTTTTGATTTGTACTAGTTTTTTAGAATCTTAGCATATTTAGAACAGGACTATGATCCAACTCAATACAAACATATGTGAAATTAAGGAAGAGTTTATTGACCGCGATGAATAAAGATGGAGCTTCACTGTACCGTAGCAGTGTATATTCAATTCTAATTTCATTGCTCATTCAACAGACGGCCAATGAACGGCTGTACGAAGGCAGGAGGAATGCAGTTGTATTGAAATCTATGGGACGATCCGTACGATCAAAGACTTTTGATCAGATACCTTTTTGATCGCTTTATGCACACTATAACATTCATTACTGCAGCCATGATCTACCAGAGAATATGTCTTCCTCTCCAACATAAATAGATATGGAACGTCGGGGGATGAGAAATCTCACGAAAATATTGTTGCCGGTGTCTGTCCAGTGTCAGGCGACGTTCTCACTATTGGCCTATTGTCGCAACTGCTAAAAATTACTTGCTCGCCAATATTCTCTATAGTTGATTCTCACTCGTCTTTTCTCCAATAAACCTTGGGCCATTTCCAAGGCCTGGATTGACGAAACACTTCTGTTACTGCACGATAATTTTTTACATCAGGTCATTATGGGACATGCATAAAGACAGGCACGATTCCAGCTACATATCCAGAATTGGCCACTTCAAGTCTCACCAACGGAAGCAAGCCAGACCTTAAATTGGATATCAGAAAATATTCCTGAATAGATAGAGCCCAGGAAGCCATGCATGCTTTCTTTTGTACGATGCGGCTTCGCTACCATACGCCAAGACAAGCTATCGCTGTTAAGCCCAAAACGTGTCGTAGGTTTTAGATGATTTCCAAAAGCTATTCTTTCTTTGACAAGCAGCGTCTAACGTTTGTAGCAACTCCAATGTTTGGGCAAACTGCAATACTGGTAGTAGAATAATTAACGTTAATTAACTATTATTATAATTATTATTATTATTATGTTATTAACTACGTTAATTAATTATTTAACTATTTTCAGGTAATACATATAATACTGTAGGGCATACTTAAATATATAATAAGTTACTTTATTTAATAATGCCGGTTACAGAGTAAAGATAAGAGGTATGTTATAGATTATTTTATAGAAATTACAGAACATCTGAGTATAGGTCTGCACTCAGCAATAGTACGATATGCTACCGACAGAAAATCTTATTTTGACATACTTTTTAGAAGCAACCGATCATATGGCACGTCGTTTTACGTCAGTAATTATAATATGGACCCTATGGCGCCTTTTGTTGACTTCGTATATTCCTCTGCTTTATCTTATCTTGCTGCTATCAGTGGCATGACCTAATACGAATGTATGGTGCACTCAAAAAATGCTCATTTAAGAAACGTCCATGTCATACTATCAGAGACCAGTAAAAAGGTCAACATTCAATGCAAATATGCTCCCTGTTCTGTCAAATTGTTACTAAAGAAATATATATCAGCTATTGGCAAGTCTATCCGCCTAACTTCCGATTGTGTTTTCTATTAAAAATTAATAACTGTTCCCACTCAAACATATGAATAATTTTCGAGAATTCATTCTTATCTCGTCTTAGTGTTGACTGAAACCCCTTTAGTCGCTGAGAATGTTCGTTCTTTTTACTTTTTATGTGTCTTTGTGTGGGTGTGGCTGGGGTGTGTATGTGTGTAATTTTGTGTCGAAACTCATCATAAATGGTGCAGGTCTCAGTTTGTTTCAACACTATTAGTGCCAGTTCATCACTAGGCTTCATCTTATTTTATTCGCTGTTACATATATGCAAACGAAGGCGTTTGGAAATAGCATTCCAACTGCTTAGGTCCAACTTTTTACAGCTTCATTCGCTGCTCAACCTTTAACTGACTTGCTCCTTGGGCCAGCTGGAAAGCGCTGTTAAAAGTCTCCCTAGGCAGCAGCAGCGGCGGCGGCTGGTCCCCGCGTCACACTCGGATTGCACTTCATCTTCTAAGCGACGTGGGGTGCATCCGCGTTAGATGGTGCTCACGTGCTATAACATAATTGCTCATAGTGGATGGCACTGTTACCACGACCAATGGGGGTGCAGAGACACCCCTGTAGTCGGGAAGTTAGAGAATAGCCAAGGCAGCCGTTGCGTAATAGTTGTAGAAATATACGCCACTGTTTCCTTTCATATTATCTTTGGTGCAACTAGAAAAAAGTAAGAGAACATCGCGATGACTCGGGGGTGCCGTCGAACCAGCCAACCAAGTCATGGGAGTGAAGGCGGTGCTAAAGGTTTCGCGGACAGTCAAAAGTAAACTGGGTGAACGTTAGAGTACTGAAGCTGTGAAAGGGACGAACTTCCAACGAGCTTAGCCGATCAAGGACGCTTGGCAGACAAGAATACGTGCGCCTTTTGAGCACGTCGACAGCCAAGCACGTGGCAGCAGCGGCCGCCTTCCTACTAGGGGGCAAGAGAAAATGGTGCTATGAACGAAGCGAAAGGTGAACGAAGTACCGAGGAAACAAACGAACCAACAACGCGAGCGCTGAAGCAGCGAACCAATCGGGGTACGGCCGGGAGCGGGGGCCATGACGGCGGCTCTTTTGTTGAAACGAAACGGATTGATTTGAGTTTCGGGGTATATAAAAGAAGACGAAGGACCGAGAAAAAAGGAATCCGACGGCGGCTTAGATTCCACATAATACAGCTAGTACTGCTGCTGCTGCTGCTGTGTGCAAGACTAATCCAGATGCGATGGCACCAGAGGTGGTTGGTGATTAGTGCAATTCTGCAGGTAAACTTGCGGTATCGAAAAAAATTCTGTACTCCCTCTAATCCGACTGATGCTAAATGTGCAGCGGAACGGCAGGGATGGTAGTGTTGACGACAACGTAAGCGTCCGCTTAAGCTTGTGCTACACAAGCAGTAGCGTCTGACGGCAGAGGCATTAGTTGAGCGAGCGCCTGCATCACCTGTATAGTTGAGTTTCTGAATGCACCAGCTTGCACTTTCCCAAGTACACCGTTTTTCGAATAAGCCAGCTGCATTTACGCGAGCCGTCACCTAACGTCACCTTGACAGCTAGCTATAGTATTGGCAATGTGTGTGTGTGCGCGTGTGTTTCCCATGTCTAAGTGTACCACGCAAGCTAGACAGAGACAACCCCTGTTAAAGGACTCCTACCAGTGATCACACAGATAGATTCAGGAGTGGTACCTGAAGCGAAATGCGGGGCGGGACGTGGGAGTACCCGAAAGCGGCGCAAGCAAAGACGCAGGGAATTCATGCAGGATCTGAAGCCAGCTAGGAGCTACCCAAGCAGTTAGGTAGATGGAAGGTGGATGCACCGGCAATGTTGTCCTTATCAAATTTGAAATTTCAGCACATTGCGAAAGCGGAGGTGAAGTGAAGCCGTAGCTGAGGCTGAGCCTGAAGCTGCAGCTGCCACAGATGCAGCTGTCCCCACGGTAATACTGCATTGACATGCAGTACCACACCTTAGATCTCGGAATACGAATCGTATATAGCCACACCATCATATAGTTCTTAAGCTAAGCAGGTTTCTTTGGATTCTGCGTCAACCTACGAGAATCCAGACTCGGGCATCTACTATGAACGATTGGCAAGCTAAGCAGATACGCAGCTCTGGTTGGGCGACAAAGCAGGCGTCGCTCTGATCACTTGAAGCTTGCGACTATGAAGACTGAAGCGATATTACTGTACTCGGTAGGAAGACATCGACCCGGCATCGAAAAGAGTCGACGAAAATACCCAGCGGTGTAGTGGCAATGGCGACGGCGGCGGTGGTGCGAGTGCAACAATTCGATTCAAATGTTTGGCTACCACGCCCACTTCTAGACTGACGTCTTCGTTGCTCTCTGTAGTCACAGAAGCGCATAGAAGCTCTTGGATAGTAGTTTGATATCAGGATACCCCGATGAAGGCTACACTTCCAATAGACAAACATAAAATTAGACCAAGATCAGAGAAGCGTCGACAGAAGCGCTCACTGAGTACCTTATGAATAGTTTGGTAACAGAATTTGCGAATCAGCTTTCTTCAGAAACTGATAAAGGAGAAAGAGTTTTTTTTTTTTTTTTTTTTTCATAATTTCGTGATAGCATAAATAAAACGCATCTCTCCAGTGCTGTCTAATCAAATGATAACTTTTTGCGATCTGCATCTTTGTTATTTTGATGATTTTTTTAGTAAATGCCCCTATGTTATCATCATTCAGACTACTAGAAAAGAAATCTAGTAGTTTTTTTTTGTGCAATGGTGTGTCCTAAGTTAACATAGTTCACTTCGATTTATGAAGTGCTCATTTCACACCAAACTTGTTGATTCCAAAATAAGATTACTGGTAAGCACATACTTATGGCGGTTTAGCTCGGGGTCATCTATAATAGCATCTTAATGTTATATTGGATACAGTTTTGGTTTATATTTTAGCTCTTTACTAAGTGTAGGACAATTCGATGACAAGTTATTTTTTAAGAATATTGTAGTATTCTTTGCTACGCGGCCATAAGTAAAATGGCATAATTTTCTAAAAAATAAATCGGAACATAGACCGTCTTACAAACATGTGTGGCAACCTCTTACATGTGTTGTGTTACAATGAGAGGCCGAACCTGACCGGAGCAAATGACTTCTCTACGAGCAGAAACTTCTCTCTGACTCCACAGAAAGAATGATGAAGCAGGAAATCAAGCTTGATGCGGAACACGGCTGCCTGCAGATCCTGAGGAACCGGCTGGGCGCCCAAGTTAACACATAATCCCACCGTTAATCACTGGAGGTAGCCGTCAGAAGACTTAATAGGTATACATACCTGTTTTTATTCGAATCGCGGATCGCCAATCGGCACTAGTACCTAAAGCGGATAATGAACTGGCCGATTACGTTTGCCCCCTAGAAATGAATAAATGAAATAACAACAATGGACTTTTTAAATTCTCGTAATACTCAGTTTCGTAGACTGTATATTTTTGTGTGTCTAGACGTACATCTACTTTAGCTGAGCTTTTGAACCTTCCAGCTCTTCGGATCTGAATCTGAGAGACGTCAATATATTCTGAGGACTTATTGTTAAACGGTACATTTAGAGAAAATGGAAACGCATTTAACTCAAATAGCAGTTATTGTTTTGTTTTTAGTGAAGGCCAGTTTAAAACATTAGTACGGCTAGCATTAGATCATATAGAATGTAAGCTGTGAACTTGTGTCAGGGACTTAAAGCAATTGAATTAACGCGTATTTAGGGTTTATCAAGCTAAGCGTTGGGTTACCCATATTATTTTATTTGCTTCGTTTCTAAAATTTTTATCTATATGAAAATAGATATTTTCCTAAACCTTTACTTGTCGGTGATGTTTATCCAACATAGCTACTATTCACCGCAATTAAAGCTTCGATTCGGGTTCTAAGCCGCTCACACGCCTGTCCCAAATGTGTCCTTTGCGACTCTGCAAAACACCTTCTTGGTAATGTGAATAGACTAGTCCTGTCATCATGTCGGGACTCTACAAAATCTTGCTCAATAACGCTCCATATGGTTCGAATCTAGATTTCTCTTCGACGACATGTCCTCAAGCGTGCACACTAGTATTCTTACATAGCCAACCCTTTGTCAGTTGTCGGCTTTTATGAGCCGGTGGCTCGACACCTCAGTTACCTGTAGTTGCACAACAGTTTATAAAACATGCAGTCAGGCCTTGTCAGCGATGCGCTCGTTTTTTTGGAAGAAGCCTGCTGTCTTTTCTACTGGACATAGCGTCCAACGTTTTGCTTCAACTTGTAGCAGGCGCATTTTCAGAATTATGATCAAGTCGGCTGTTATTTGTACCGTTTATGTATATATTTGCATCAACGATGAAAAATTTATTGACAGAGCAAAACTGAAGATGATCTGCTGCTTTATTTTTATAAAACACGAACAGCGAAGGACACCTGCCCAATATCTTGATTTCATTGTTCTTAAACAGCATTTGATTGATCTCTATGACAAATGACGTATACCTGAAAAATACAGTCCGGGACATCGTTAGCTCAGTCAGATCAAATCTACACTGTTCCTTCTCTGCTATGGATCATCTGTTGTGCTGTCCTTGAACGTGTCTCTGCGTTTTCTGCAAACGCATAGCACTGTCAACCCAGGTCAACCCAGGTCAATCCAAATCGACAATAATAGCTCATGTTCGCTCAAATTCCGAACTGGTCGCTATGATGGGTTTGTTGTGCGAAGAGCTGGGTTCCATCTTATGTTCCAACTTCCTGAACGTGTGGCTGTTGCGACAAACAATCCTATTTTAATTTAGACGTCGTACACTGTATACAGGGGGTTCCAAAAATATAAACTTAAAGTATATAATTATAGTTTTTATTTTCACTTAGATATAGTTAAGATTGGATATCATTTGGATTGCAAAAGAATCTCTACAAAATGTACAACTTTTTCTTCTATGGCAGATGTTTAAACTAATCAGTGTTCTCGTTGATAACGGCGGGTGTTCCACAAATTTCAATATCTCATTCAGTGTTTTCATGCAGTTTTGCGGCTTGTAAACCTTTCAGTGTCGTCCGTTTTTTTTTTAGACCTCATTTTTAAGGTATCTTCACAAACGAAGTTCATTGGTGTCAGGTCTGGGAATCGTACAGGGTATATTAATTATCTTTATTGATAATGTACTGTTCTTGGAATGTCACTTTTACAACATCTTAACACTGATATATAAAACGGACACCTAACATGCTGACGCTGAGTTCACGCCCTCGTCCTGATTGCTTTACATATTTTTGGAATGTTTCGTGATAACTTTTCAGCGCTTTTGTTTGGCCGGTGATAGTTTCGGTCTTTTAAGACCTTCATCCATTTCAAACTTCCTTTCCTTTTCTGCGATGAATCGTAAGTTGCGTTGATGGGTCTGCCCGAAGCTCCCCGCCTTATAGTGTTTGCACTCCCTCTATATTTAGATACACCCAATGGCATTTTGAAATGCATTTTTAAATTCTAAAGCTAATTTGGATCCATTCATTATTTTCAATTCGAGCTAGAAAGCAAGCACAATTAGAAAGTTTTGACCTGTTGAACAGTGTACGTATTTTGGTACCCTTTGTATGTATGTTTAGACCCACATATATAATCTCCTAATTGGGCCAACATTCCTGACATCGACACTATGAGCATGATAAAATGGCCGAGCCCAGCGGCACCGCGCAGTCCTGCCGTTTTCGTTCCTGATTGCTGCCGGTACCACAATCAGTGGTTCAAGGTGGGGTTTACGTAACCCTTGTTATCTAAAGGACGCACTACGTCCCTTTTCTTCATGCGCGCTATTCTTCTTCCCTCTTAAGCGTCCGTCTCCGAGCCTCTTAAATGACCTGACTGTTCGTTTCCGCTGTTACTGTCGCTATTTAATGCCACAGAGACTACGCTACTTGATATCAGCGCCTTTTTAGCTGCTTTAAGGCTTCCAATTTCGCACTGAGGTGATAAGACATTTGTTTTCCGAAAATCCCCAGAAATAGACAGAGGATTAGAAGAACGCGTGCTAGCTTTTGTTTCACGTAGGGGTTCAGCCAAAGGCTAAAAGAAGACCTCGGCAGTACTTGGGCTATCTAGGTGCCTAATCTTTAATAATTTTGCTCGGCCTCATAATTGCAGATATAGGAGCTGCATGTTTTTCTACTTGAGCGTATTTAAGAGAATTCTAGATTTAGTAGTGGTCTAAACACATTGAAAATCACCGATATCATTTTTGCAAAAGAGTAAAACTTTTTAGCGCTCTCACGCCTGTTTAGGAACTGAGGATTTAGCGGAGACCAATTTGAAAATAATATAGAAAAATAAAATGCGTTTATGTATTATATAGCTAGGTTATTTTCGTTGCTGGAAAAAGAGCCATAGGGTAGTTAGGCACATTATATGTATTTCTAGCGAAGTACTCTATTTTTTAAGAATGCAGATACATATATTGATGCCTCTAATACACTGGATATCATAAAGGCGATTCATTTAGATCTTTTCTATTATCTGTAAGGCGTTCAGTACGCTGACGAGATGGTTCTCGTTAACAAATAATCCGAACAGGAGTACGGAGTACAATATGATGCCTGTTTTAATAGTAGAGCTGCGAAGGGAAACAATTCTATACCTATTAGGTACGGGTTCTGTATACGCGGACATTGGTACACCTAGGCAGATATACACTTAAATGGATATTACGAGCGAAGGTATAGCTTACGTTTGTGCGTACCCTAATCGGTGACGTTAAGATTTGGTACCGATTGACCGGATCTTCGCTCGCCTGAATGATAAGGTTGACCAGAAAGCTATCGTGTAATTCTGATTCGACGAAATCCATGAAGCTGTCGGAAGTGGGAGTTTTTTTATTCGGAAGGGATTTACGGATTTGGCCCATTATGATTACCTTTTTTTATGTGATTTGCCATGCTGATTTGCAGGCTTTTGAAAAATTAGTGTATACATACTGCTTTCATTCTATATTAAAGTATTGAAGAGTATTTGTGAGCAGGGGTCGTTTGTCAAAAAGTCGAGATGAAGATTGGATGCATAGAAGAATGACTTCTACAAAGCAAAAGTCAGCGAGGTTGTTCCGAGAGAACTGCCTCGCTACGAGTGGCAAAAGGAAGTCTGTTCGCAGCCGCAAAATTAATCGTTTCTATTGTTACTTTGAAACTTAATCTATCAGCGTAAACCTCGAAAATAGCCGAAACTCGCTGGATCCGGCGGCGACCACGCCTAAATCTAACAAGCGAACCGCTGATAGAAGAATGTCCATTGGAGCATTTCCCAAAGTTGTCCGGCATATTACTGATGACCTTAGTGAAACGCTGGAAATCGATGCTGGCTTCCTGTCCCGCCCTTGTAATTTAGCTGCAGGAATTAACATCCGTAACGCCACTAGCTACTAACACATAAGACTAAACGAAGTTTGAGGGCGCTCCAGTGAGAGCTAACATGAAAAACGCAGCATTTGGCAATATGTCGAATGTCAAATAGAAATCAATAAAGACAGCACCTAGGTACTATCCCAGGTTACTAACAATACGCCGTATGTTCTTCGATGAAATCAAGTAGCTTATGAAAATCGAATAGCTAGACTAGAAACCGTGCCGCTTTCCTAAAACAGTGACAGTGAAGACCAGATACTGTGATAATCGATCTATCAAGAGTTTGTAGCAGAGCTTGTAGCAGTGGGCCACCGTATCCCGGAAGCGATGAATAAGCGTACTCGAATAAACCGAGCACGCTTAATCTATACAGCCTCCTAGCGAGAACTAGCTATGCCTCCCCCAACATGCGTTCCTATCGAATTTGTGCCCCCGACGTGCCTTCTTCATAAACAACTGAAAGTTGGGTAATGTAGACTTGCTAACGGCCTTTCGGCCACATATCGACGCCTTTCGATTCCAAAATGTTATTGAATCAGTCGTTACCGTAAAATCACTCCAGGAAAACCTGCTGCAAAATTTTGACAGCGTGCAGTCGCTAGCGAGGCACGATGGCCGAGAGGGCTTGAAATTATTTACAGGCCTGAGCCTAGCGGAAATATTTTTCTTATACTATCCCGTTATTTGTGCTGGGGCCTTTAATATTCAGTTCGATTTGCAGGCTAGAAGCGAAAAATACCAGTAACGGATGTAGAGAAATAGTATGCGTTGAAGTGGGCCACAACCAAAGTTGTGACCTGTAGCAAGAAATGGATAGTGCTCCTGGGCTGTTTAAGTGATCGAGTCGTGCACTCAAATAACCAGCTGATAAAACATTGACGAACGGCATTTAGTTACCTTCTAAATCGGTAGTGATGTGTTTTTCATAGAATGGGGAGTTACCAGACAGATCGCGACGTTGACACTCACATACAGAAAACTATTGAATTGCCTTGCCATTGAAAAACTCTCAGCATTTATAGAATAGAGAGACATCCTTGAACCGGAACTGAGCTGAAGTGTAGCTTGAGTACGGAAAGAGTGTAGTCACACGAAGCAAGAATCTAAATAAGTAATCCTAGCCAAGATGCACTGGCAGGTTGCTCACTTAAAATTGAGCTTATTTAACACGATACAAAGATTGTAAATAGGCTACATTATAGTGCAACATGTCGAATCAAAACGTTACTTAAACTTGAGTAGAACATAGAGTCGAATAATGTGCAGTCCAACGTAGCGTTAATCGGTTTCCCGAGCTAGTTAGTGTATAACGTCCAGATTCTTTTATTCTTCATTGTCAAGTACTAAAATTTATGTTTTTTTTTTGGTACTCAATACATATTAATAAAACGATAGAATTAAATTTTGTTATGGCAACTAAATAATGTTGCATAATAACATTACACTCTCTGAAAATCACTTGTACAAAACATTTGCTGAAAACGGCCGCTTGCTTAACAGGTGACTTACTGGGAATTTACAAGTCAGTTATATTAAACCATAGATATAGGAGGCCCTTTGCTAATATCCTAACCTCAGGAAGGACATAGCACAAGCTAGCGCTGGCCCTAGTTTCGGCCGCAGCGTCCTTCGCATTCATGGTAGGACCAATTTTTTTCTGGGTCGTGGCAATCGAACTTCTGACCGCAAACATGACGAAAACCGTGAGTCACGTGTCGGGTCATGATGCGTCTATTTGTACTTTCGAAGCCCCTTTGAGGAGAATTAAATGCTGCACTAGACCTGAGTTTGTAGCACTTCTTTTTAGTTTTCTTACATAAAAAAATCTATTGTATGTCCTTGTCTCTTTTAAATTGGACCATTGCCTGAATTCCTTGATAGATCGTGGTGTTTCAAATAATTACCAGCTAAAGAGGTCCGACACCATTTTTAGTCAAAGCTTACGTAGATCGTTTAGCGGCCTGCAAAACCTGCCGCTTCATTTAGTGAGCCAACGCCTCGAACTGCTACTGCTTTGCTCGCTCAAGTATTAGTTTTACTAATTTGGCATAGTGTGATGATAATTTACTTTTATAAAAGGTGCGCAGCATAATTGTGGCATAAAAAAAAAGGAGTCGCGGATCGATGGAAACAATTTTGTCATTAACAGAGCACGCATTATATATCTTAAGCTTGCTGGGTATTTGCTTGAAAAACGCACGAGGCGTATTCTCTTAACTTCAGGAAGAGAGAAAAGATAATCTGATTTAACCATAAAAGGTAACCCTATGTTTTCATAAGGGTTTCCTTGTGGAGGAACTAGTTCATTACAGCTGTATTTTCTTAGCTGCAGAAGTGCTTCATAACAGCGTACCAGTGACTCTGTCTTCACGAATGCATTCTAAGGTCTTCAACGACTTGCTTATCAAGACTAGAGTGGCATTCGCGTTGTGGACTAGACGGAAATGCTATCCCCTAGTGGTAAAATCAGCACAAAGAAATCGCGGAAAATTTAGCGCAGCCGCATCAAATATGTTTATCTCCAATGTAAACTAAAGATCAACCGAGACCGCGCTCTACATTTAAACCCAGCTCCTGTCTAATCCTATGTCACAGAAACCTGTCTCCCAGGCGGGCGGTGCAACCTAGAGACACGGCTGCTACACGGTCTCATAGCTAAGTTTTTGCATTAGGTATTCATTTTAAACTTCTAGGGTAGGGTCATTGAGTAAGAAATAATACGATATACTTTTGACAAAAATATATAGCTCAAGTGGAAAAGACTTAGTAAGCATTGCACCAGATTCTCTATGATTCAGATATATATATTTCATATATATATATATATATTTCAATATATATATATATATATATATATATATATTGAAATGAATGGATAACGTCTGATGAACTTCGATCACAGTTATGTGCAATAAGTATATAGGTATATATGCTATCGGATATTTTTCAGTCGAATTAAGAAACATGCTTACATTCTTATCCATATTTTCATATTTTTCGATTAGCTCTAAATTCGGACTGCAGATTTGTTTTATTTAGGAAATTTAGGAAGAAATGAAAATGGATCTTTTGGTGACATTAGAAAAGCTAACATTGGCTCAGATATCTTTCTAAGTTTTTCTTATTATTTTACTGTTTTTGTTTAAACTTTTCTCTAATTTTCTTATTATTTGCCCCTCAATGTTCATTTTAACGTATATTACCATTAGTCTAACTTTTCCGGATTGTTCAGAGGCTCCTGTTGCTCGTGTTGCAAGAGCGATATGATCTGTATAGCCTAAAAATAGGAGATCAATATACAATACGGTAATCTAACGAACCGCGAATACTAGCACGGACTGAGCCAACACTGCGAAACCTCTTAACAATGTCCTCCTCATGCGTTACAAGGTCGTACGGATCGCGGAACTTTTAGAAAAATGCTAGTAAATTTATTTGCTGTTTATAAATTTTATGCTTCATAAACAATAGCTAAGAGGCTTCATAAACATGCAGATGACGTCATGTTGTAGTTAAATTGCGTCGACTGAAGTTTTGTTTTTAAATGGATAAACGGGAACGTAATAAATTATTATTTAGCTTTGTATGATAAAATTACGCCATTTAGTGCTGATTTATGGGCAGCTCGTCTGCTGTTGGGTTTGTAGTCCAAAGCAAATCGAAATTAATTCTACTATTCTTTACACAAATTCCACAAACGCTGTTATTTTAAACAGAATAAATAGCTTTTGAAATTTGAATTTCCTTAAAATCGGCGTTCGTATAGAGATTAGAATTCCGTACTCATCTAAACAGAATCGAAATTGAAATGTCTCACGAGTATTTGCCCCTAATACAAAAATACTCCAGCGACCCTGCTGATGAAATCGCCAAACACCCGTCAAAACGATTTAAATGTGTCCATCTTATTAATACACATTTATTGGTGACGATCTACGGGAATGGTTTCGGGTCGTGTACTGTTCGAAATTTAGCCACAACTACAGTTATAGCAGGTCCGTGTCGAACGAGTTTCACGAAATAATGGGCGTTGGGTTGTGAAAAGTCGTCTTCTGGAAATATGTCAGCTTTACGAAAGGCCACTTTTCTGGACCTAACCCACCTCAAAATGGCAGTACATATCTTTCTTTTTAAGAAAATGCATGGGCAACGCGGAGTCAAGATGTGGTATGTTGTACCCCTGTGAAAAATGACGGGTATGAGGCCGTCAGAAAACTAAGCCCGCTCAATAAGGGGTTGTTAGAATGACAAGATTGATACCGTTTAGTGATGGATTACAAACGAGTATGCAATCTAATAGAGTTGCCAACATAGGTTATTTGCAAAATGCCAGGATGCGATACTTGAGTGTGATGTCATCAGGCCACAGTGAACGGTCAGAAATGCAGGACCTTCCCGAGCCGACTTCCCGAGATCAACTTATCAATAGAGAATCATGTTTATTTTTGTTAATACAATTCATAATTTTATCCGGATTGCTTCAAAATTCACGGCGACTGCAGGCCGCGGTTATACCTATCTGAGTCCTAGTCCGACTAAGGTTTGCTTATATCATCAAGTACCCGTAGCATACCGAAAGGCCTCAAAGAGCTAAGACAACGAAAAGCGCAAACAAATGCTAACATGATCTAACAAAATAGATATGCACTTTAACAGGCCTCAATAATGAATAAAAACACGGATACTTGTTTTTATATCAAGGTGGCTAATTAATAGGAATCAGTTTATCAAAATTCAAAAATAACCAAAGACCAATAGAGACACAATAAATAATCCTAATGAAAACTATGTACTGACTCCCTCATCGTAATAGCCTACACTCATTCGTACCCGTGGGAAGACTAGCTTTGCACACTCGACCTTGTACAATCATTACTCCGCTAATTTAGTCAGAATAATAAGGCGTGTGTCTCTTCGATATAATAGTACCGGATCGCTTACTGAAGGGAATGTAATGTATTAGAAAAAATAGTTGAACCGCCTGTGGCATAAATCCGCAGCTTCGAAAGTACTCGTCAGACCGACCTACGGAAAGATGTCACAATGAGCTCTAATCTGAGCTGTTAGAATTGAGACAGATTTTCCTCTTAATTGTACTCTGTGCAAGCCTGCCAGAAAAATCAAACAAACGTGGCTGAACAAAGTTGTCCTCTATCGAGATTTTGACTAGTTCCCGACTAAAATGTTACCAGAAGCTGTACTTACGTAGTTTTACATTTTAGTGCCTATAGCTATAGCAAACGCTGAAGATAGAAACTGACACTTGTAGATGTTATTATTTTCACTATTGAAGGCCGTAGATTTCACAGTAAAAGTGCGGCTGCAATTTCAAATAAAACAAAATAGGTCGAAGTTTCGATTTGACAAATGTGTATCAGACAATCCGACTGAGCGCGCGGTTAGATTTTATAATAGGCCAGATGATTATCGCTGGGATTTACACGATTGCAACTAACCCGGTGTTTTACACCATACAAATCAAGCTTCGGCTAATGCGAGCGTTTAGTGTCAAACTTTTCTATCCTGGTTAGAATTTCTCATAACCATTTTGCCCGTAGTTTATCCGTATCCGTTAATTTATTCATTGTACTCTCTGTTCGCATAACATATTAAAAGCAAGTTATGGACTGGGCCAACGGTTCAATTACGGGTTGCACGACAACAAACGATATCCTTGCAATGGATATTAGAAGTGGCGCAACGGAGTAACGTCTTCTTTCAGATAACAATCTAGGCCTCTATGTATAGTATTAAAATGAATTTGTTTCCTTTATTTAAATAAATTTTTGTGAGTTTCACTTAAGGTCCTAAGGTTAGGCGTTGCTTCAGAATACCGGTTTCAAGCACGAAACGAATTACGTTTACGCCGCGCGTCGAACCCAGACCACCTTACATGTTTCTACCCTTCACAGACAAACATTGCGCCATCACAGCGACGACACGCCCTAAGACCACACAGTGTTCGAGTTTTAGTTGTTTTTCACTTTGGTGTATTACACAGTTTGTAGGACCCTTAGGACGACAATCACTGGCGGACTTGCGTGAGTCGACTACGAATTGCTTCAGTATGATACTTAATGCTGTCAAGCTATATGAGTATTTTCTGCCAATTTGCTACCCTTATGCCTTCTTAGTCCATGTCAGCTTGTGGAAAGGAACAACAGTAGCCACTCTCTATATTTTCCCGAAGAGTCGTTCTTCTCAGCTATACCACTACTTTTAGTCGATATCCGCGCAATTTCAGGCAACCTCACTCATCTAGGGCTCCACATTCATAGGCAAGACGCATAGGGGTCCCTGATTCGTTCTCAAGTTTACACAAACCTGCCTTGCTGCTCTGTTGTCGAGCGCTGAAGGCACATTTCCATAGACAAACAGCGAAGACCGACAGCGAAAATTGCCAACGAAGACTCTGTTAGCTTCTGCGACCCAACGCCCTAGCAGAATTCCGTCTTGCCAGCTTGC
This sequence comes from Varroa jacobsoni, assembly GCF_002532875.2. Taxonomy (NCBI): domain Eukaryota; kingdom Metazoa; phylum Arthropoda; class Arachnida; order Mesostigmata; family Varroidae; genus Varroa; species Varroa jacobsoni. The sequence continues at coordinate 252,218 of NW_019213407.1, forward strand.
TTCAATCATCGCAGTATGCTTTCGCAGCACTCGTGACGCTTGTATATGGCTCCTCTTACCTGCCGAAATCTTCTTCCAGCCACCTGCTACATAATAATACTAATAATGATAATTTACTTTACTGACAAATTCGAAAGCACAAGACCGTATTAATTCGCATGCGATTCATTTTATGGACGCTCTCCTTAGATTCACATCAAACACCCACTGGTTATTTGTCTGTCGCTCGTCCAACGCGCCCTTCTTTACCGAGGCCATTTCTGTTTAAAGTGTATCATATAAACACTTAGTCAGCAAAATTAGCACAGATCTGAATCTACCTGAGAATAAGATAACCATCGACCTTAGTCATTTTCCACAGATTGTTGATTTGTATTTTCTTTAGAATACAAGTATTAAAAAACCATTTTATTCAAGCCAGCTGTGTACTGTTTATGTGGCATTGGAAGGTAAGACTTTCAATAACATTTTCTAAAAAAGTAACAAAATTTAGAAGACATTTTTTCTACGCAACGAACCTCTTTGTTGACGTCAATTCTTTCAACGAGCAGTAAACCTTGGCGAGCTGAGTAAAAATGCAGTGCCTCTTACTATAGCTAATATGTATACTTCAGCTTAAAAAAAGCCAAATACCAATACCATGTGGTGGTTTTTTCCCTTAGGTAACAATGGAAAAATTTCAGCGTGGAAGTCTGAATCGAAAATGTTTCTCGGTATCAATCAAAAGTCCTTAACGAGTTGAATATTCATATTAATTTATCTAAATTTCAGTTTTCCGGTCAACGATACCGTTTTTAGTGTAGAAACGTCACCTTAACATAGTGTTCTATATAAAAGAAAATTGTGATGCTCGTCCCTTAGAAGCAGTCCCTTAGAAGTGGGCCAACGGCCGCTCTTATTCCGGAAACAATTGTACACAATAATAGTTAACATTAAGAAAGTAAAAACTGTAGATTGAAGAAATAATTACAGATGGGTAATGGGTTAGGTCGACCAAAGTAACTGCAAGGCGAAAATATTAGTGTATACTTAGTGTAGTCGTGTAACATTGACAGATCAGATAAAGTAAAGGCAAAGCAGGCGCAGGGTGAAACCCGCGAGTCCGTCTAGCATCATTCTAAGATCTGCCTCCACTTATTCCCGGTATAAGGCCCGTTAGCGCAAACTTAAGGGAAGTATCATCACGAAATCTGTTCGCCGCTATGTCTTTTCCGTCCTTCTCTTCGAATGCTTTGTTGATGCGAGTTGGGTCTAGCGAGGTGATTTGGGGATGCTGTTGACGCCTCTTGCCTGATTTTTCCTGCTCGTTCTGTTGGTTTGGCCTTTCTCACTACGGATCGTGATGCTAAAAACCTACCGTTCTGTTCCGTTCGCTATGTCGCTCCCTTCATTTTAGCTATAGCTTCCTTTTTCTCTTTTTGCCTCGACGTGTATCCCTCTTTCTGTCTTTGTGTTACTGTTTCTCGCTTGGCTCGACTCGCTACTGGTTTTTCCCCCAACGGTTTCATCGTTAGATAGCCCTTACACTAGGGGGGCTACAGTTTTGCGCTGAAGCCATCGAAGAAGTCCGAAAATGTTTTTCGTCGAACAGCTCGTATACAACCACCACTACCGTCACTACTACCTCCAGCATTACTGCCTAAGTTGAGGTATGCGGGTGGGCGGAACTAGACGGCCACTCTGCTGAGGACCTCTTTGAGGCCTGTTCTAAAGTTTGGTCCGAGGGCTTGGCCTGACTGCACCAACTTGGGCTGGATTGGACCAGGCAGCTGCATGGCTTTACGGACGCACGCACTTCCTCTGCATGTACGGATGAAAATGCTGGCTTCAAGCGCGTAGCCTGCTTTTAGCGCGGTATGCTACGATAAGTGACCTAGCGTCTCCGAAAGCGGGTAAAGGTGATCAGTCATGGAAGCTAACAGGCTGCAGGGTTCCTGCCAGCCGGCCGCGCTATCGATTCATCGACACTCAGCTCCACAGCTGCCGTTGCGGCTGTTAGAGACCCCACACGGTCCTCGCACTGGAACGGTTAGAGCGGCTGCAGTATCCAAAAGGTGTAAGCAGCATGTTTTGCGAAAAGTGAACCGAGGACAGAGATTGAGCCAGAAACGGATGAAGAACTTCAACAAGCGAACATAACGTCAGCCGACTCAGTCATATTGGCTCGTTCGAACATATTTTTCCTCTTGCCTCTTCTCAGTTTTCTCTCCTTTTTCTTTCCTGCGCACTTTTTTCTGTCGCATTTTTTACAGCCGCTAGAACGGGTTCAACAGACTAAGTAGCAGCGAAACACGCATACAACCAACCGTCTGCATCTACGGTTCTCTAAACCGCTGTCGTCGTTGCCGATGAATATGAACGAAATAGCCTTCGTTTGTTGTATTCGCATAGACGTGATAGCTTAGTGGATAACATATTTGCTTACTAATCTGAGGGACACGTTGTGGTCTAGCTTCGAACTCGGCCATAGACAAATTTCGTTTCGTGCTGGGAATACCTAACGGTGACACCGAACGTATAACTCAAAACATACAGACGTGGTAGCATGGAAATGGGCAGCATATGCTGTGGCGATAGTAGCCGCAGCACAAATATCAATCAGTAACTGCTGTACTCGAACACGTCTAGAAGCGGCAAAGCGGAAACGAGCAAAGTCCTTACTCCTCAGAAATGAACAGGGAAAGAAGCCTCCGAAAAGGAGACAAAGAATGAGATTTATCGCGCAGCATTGCACCTATCACAGTCAGTCGCCACTCCTTTCATAGGTAATTCAAAATCGTGTTTTGTCTCTTAGACTTCAACACTTTTTTGACTTTTGTTCTAGAGCCCACACAAGGCTGTTTGTCCTCTATGCATTTACGCAATGTTCAGTATGGACAACAACTGTTAACAATTAAATTTCTCTATGCCACTGCCATAACAATACCACTGCACTCTCGCCGTTCGACCGTTTCATTGGTCATACTTTTCTTTACTATGATGTTCATCAGTTAATACAATGGGTCGTTCGAACGCCATATTGTCTCCAAAATCCTCCACGACTCCAAATCCTAATACACTGATGTAGAGAGTTAAATCAAAACAGGCGTGCCCATTATGTATGTTCCGGTGATGGCAGCCTTGTCTTGCTTCCTTTCTGTTTAGCTCCGAGATTGTGCGCCTATCAACGAGTGCTGCAGCCACAGGCACGTTATACGGTGCCCAACCCTTTGACATCTATACGTACAAGCAAGCTAAATTGATGCAGAGAAAGACATCGACATCGGCGAACCGGCTTGCGCACACAGTTAATAATGGCAGTACTTCTCAGTCCCATCAATCTCTCTCCTTTTATTTTCCTCCTTCTGTCACTCTTTGTTGATCTATCGTATGAATCCTGCTAGGGGATACCTCCTGTATGAGCACGATCGTGCGCTCAGCAGTCGCGAACAGCCGCTGCCCTGACTATCCCAGGTCGAATGCAGAACAATTCTATTCGAGCTGATCATTCTTGGACGTTGTTTGACCTTGTAACTACGCTTGGACTGATGCTTGCCTGTGAGTGTAGAGTTTGATGTAGTCTGAACCACCACAAAATGTAGCTCATTTTGACGCAGCGAAAAACCGAGCGAATGGGGGCAATAGAAGAAGAACGCGAGTGAAAACGTTGACGGGAGAACGTTCAAAGCCAACGATATAAACAAGCGGACCCTTGCGCCAATTTTTTGCTGTTTCAAATACGTGCGCCACGGCGTGTAAGATAGGTCCTACAGAATGTGCACAGCCACGCGTACGTATAGTGGACTATGTTCATCATTCGGACGGCAAACGAACGAAAAACGACGTAAAATTCTTATCGCAGCCGTTGCCATCATAATGAATCTGCTCCGAATGTCCAAAGACCTATATGCGTTGATGTTTGCAGCCGCCCTGGTGTCGTTGATGGCTGCTGTGCAAGAAATGGGCCTCACAGGGTCCTAACAGCGGTTAAAGACCAGGCAAGTTTAAACAGAAAGAGATTCCAGCCAATGCTGCTCGGAGAGACGAAACCCTTTGAAGTTCAAATAAGAGAAATTGCCTCTTCTACTTAGAGAACAGCAGGCCGATCGATCTCAGTTCTGTGACCGTATTAGGCAGCCAGCCGGCGGCTTTTTCGACGCTAGCCATAGCAGACTAATTTACTTGTTTTCCTTCGTGAGGCGTCACAATGGTTGAACACAACATATCGGTATCGAATAGGAAACGTGCATGAAGACATTGTTAAAAGAGAAAAATGAACAGTCCTTTTGGAAGCACGTGAATATTTGTTTGTACGGAACGAAGTGATGGAGGCGATAATTTACATGGAGGGAAACAGAAAATACCTAAATACAATAAGATGAATAACAAAGACAAAGAATTCGCCTGAGTTTGAGCAGAATGACAAACAAGTGCAGTATATATATATATATATATATATATATTGTAGTGGTTTGTCCAATTTGTTCTTCTCCACGGTAAAAGGCGAAGTATTACCGCAGAGAAGAGCAAAAGAAGAGAGACTTTATAGTAAAATATGAATAGGGTGCATCTTGTCATGGGGCTGATGGAAGACCAGCTGCCATCAGAACTTCAACCTGAAATAAAATATATCGGTGTCATAACTTGTTATTTCGTAGATAGGATAACATAGTTCAATTCCATTGGTTAAGGTTGACGTATTCAGAACTACGTAGATAGAATTAGAAGGCTTACGTAGGCCATCATGGCTTAGACGAGATGAATATCTAGGCTTGCTGTAATTTTTTACAATGGAATTCGGCAAGCAAACACAATTTCGTTTGTAGTTAGATGAAACATACGGAACGTTACATCAGGCACTGGCAATTGCTGAGCTTAGTCCGGTCTATTGCACGTGCCCGAAACAAACAACTCCATCTAACATGGCAGAGAGCTCGAATCTTCTGTACTCTGAGTAATCGAATGAAACATAATGTCTTTAACAATGGTAGCTATTTCTATCGTGGTCAAATTATTATCACCTTGCTTTTTGGTGTAATTCAGTAACTGATTAGCACTTGAAGGCACACGGAACGTGGAATACGTTCCAAGATACGTGCTACACATTATACTTCAGTTAACAGGCTAGCCCCTTGAGAATATCCTGTGATATATTGATATAATGTCCTTTTTAAGTATATACTTAATGCGTTGTTTGATCAAACAAATAGCACGGTGCAGTTCCTGAATTGGATTTTAAGCAGTAGTATTACTGATTGCAAGATGCTACAAAGGATCTCTTTGTTATGATGAGCGTACGATCGCATAGGGTAGGTTGGCCTATACTTGTACGAACTAAAGTAAAACGAATTTCCATGGATATAGTGAGGACCGTCAACTGCATATTGCAAAGGAAGAATATGAGGACTACATAAGTAACGCTAATTTATTACCAGTTATCTGAGTGCTGACAATAGTGGTACGCTACACAGCGTTGACAAAGGTAACCCATCGCCTAAAGAAATGTAACGGAAACATTTCTAGTTTTGTGTTAGAAGAAGCCGCCGATTTGGTTTTGCGCCTGTTTTACCGTTGATTTACCTGATTCGTTATTGTAAAGAGCAACTTAACATAGACTATAAAAAATATACACAAACGATTACCCCATTGGAATTACCCTGCCCCATTTAACCCATTACCTTCCTATAATTATTATTTCAGCGTCTTGTTTTACTATGCCAAGGATTTTAGCCCACTCTAGATTTGCCTTCCCTGTGATATGTTAGCCTTTCGTAGATTCCACAGTGTATTTACGGTTTTTTTTTTAATGTCGGCTGGTTGACCATGTTTCCAGAATGCATGTGAATAGTGCCGCTTATGGGTTTCGCTTCTGAGAGATAAGCGTGGCCAAAGTCGGCTGACTTCTAGTAGAGGTCTCGACTGACTTGATAGACTCGGCTAACATAGTCATTTCGTCCCGTCACTCTATTACTACATAGGCAAACTAATACCAATATTCGATATAGGTATATGTGTCCCATATTTATTTGCCTTATCGAGACCTATTAATTGGTGTCGAGAAACTTCCAGTTGCATAGAACACCATATCAAGATTTTAGCCTTTAAAAGGCATCTTTAACTTGATCAATTTTACAATTTACAACTTAAGATTTATATATATGAATATGTATTATCGATTCAATTTATCAAGCTTTCAATGGATATTGATCGCTAAAATATTCCCTTACATAGGCTTTCATACAAAACAATTTGCATCTCAGTGGCGTTTAGCTGAAAAAGCTACCATATTCGGTTTTTGGTTTTTTTTTTACGCCTAAATATAAACTTTAGTTGCTGGAAAATGTTTTGGATTTTTACTCAGCTCGCCAAGGTCTATCGATTCGTGTAAAGAATTGACGCCAACAAAGAGGTACTTTACGTGGAAAAATACCCTCTCTATATTTCGGTATTTTTCTCAAAGAACATTTTCAAGAAGAAGATGTTCAGCTAAAATGTTTGCCACTATACCCTTTTCACTGAAATTTATCAGAAGCCAAAGCAGCTCGAAACGCGCTCCCCTCCCACCCTGTCACGAGAACCAGACGAACCCCTTAATGAATTTTTGACCATTTTTACGCCGAAATATTGATTTTAGGTACGGAAACATGTATAGAATTTTGATTCAGCTTGGCGAGTGCTTTCGATTCATAACAACGGACGATACCCCTTACGTAAAACACCATGTCAAGTTTTTGCTTTTCGGGAGGCATTTTCACTGAAAAACCTGAGATTTGGATATAGGAACATGTATAGAATTTTGATTTAGCTTGGCGAGTGCTTTCGATTGATGTCAAAGACGACCCACCCTACGTAGACTTCTGTGTAAACAATCGACTACCATTTTGTCAATGAAAAAAATTTGCAATAAAGCCCCATCAAAATATAGCCTACATTTGCTCCTACAGTCTTCTTTTAGACATGTACTACAGAGCTCCAAAAAAATGTCACTTCAGTCAGATTTAAATGACCAATTTGCCTAAACTAACATCGCGATCTATGGAGTAGAAAAACAAATCTTTAGTGGAAAATATATTTATTTAATCGACTCTATCTTAAGCGCAGCCTTCCTCAGATTGAAACTCTAATCAATCGTCAAAAAAAATTGAGATTCGTGTGTGAAGACATGCACTGCGTTTTGATTCAGCTCGGTGAGAACTTTCCGATCGGTCTCAAGAACGATCCACCCTACATAGACATCCATGTAATCATTTGGCTGTTATTTTTTCTTTTTTGTGTTCAACAAAAACTCACCAAAATATAGCGTAGAATCCTGGTCCCTAAAATCTTCTCTCCTTAAATATGTATACGGGATCCCTGAAAGAAATTTCGTAAAAACAAAAACTACTAAAAAACGACCAATTTACCTATGCGGAAACTCCCCCACTCGAAAAGTATTTATCCAATCGACCCCGTCATACGCTTTTCCAGGATGAAACTTTAGTGATCTGCCAAAAATCAGTCGAATCCGACCACTTTGAGGGGTCAGACAGATAAATAAACAAACAGACCTAGAGTTTTACTAGTATAAAAACAGATAGATGAGTAGATAAACAGGAAAAGCGAAAAGAGAGAGGGATAGCTGCGTAGCAGGAAATGGCGTGCAGAAGTAGTAGCAACAAAAAAAAGCTCGATGGAATTATGTATATCAAGCTCTGAATGAGGCGACCATACGAGGAAGCCATGCCATATGGGCTGCAAGATGAGCAAAGAGAAATAAAAGGACTTGCGTTTCAAGAAATGTCACTACGGCCGGATCGAAAAATTGGAAAGGACCATAGAGGCAAAACGCGAAAGATCGAATAAAGGAGACAACACAGTTCAGTCACTCAACTGACGAACGCATTCTAGGGTTGCGTGCTTCGATGCAAGCTAACACGATGGCCTAAAACACAATTCTTTAAATATGGCGTATGTATGGCAAGTTCAGTACAACATATGTAGTAAAGAGACTAGTGAACAAAAAATAGGTTACCTTCGGAGATCACTGACAAAAATGACGATTTATCTATCTAATCTATTTATCTGTCAACCTATATCTACTCTTGGGTGGGCTTATATATATATTTTTGGATGAAAAATGAAAAATTCCATTTGTCATATCTGCTTGTTTATGAAACGATAGAGTGAAGATGCGTTTCAAGTAGTTATTTGAACGAACTCCTAATAGATGCCAGACGGAAAATTAACGCATCAAATGCAAATTCTTAACATAATAAATATAACGAGTAAAAAAATTAGGTTTTGGTGATATTCCACAAACAAAATCAGGACATCAAGCGCAACATCTATATATACAATTGATAGATGGCCGGCCGACCTATTTACGAACGCCCCAGAAAAAGAGTCAATTAGCCAAAACAAAAAAAAACTTATAATGTCGTTGTAGAAATGTACCAAAAGCCAGCATATCATGAGTGAGGCAAGTTTAGAGTCGGCTGAACTCTCTGGTAAACATGTTAGAACAGGCTGATGAAATAATTGCAAAATGGTAACGAGTTGGATGGAACAAGGCACTTGCCACGGGATAATTGTTTGTATAAGGTTGCCATTGTCTATGTCAGCTGAGTGTAACATCAACAAATTAATAAATCAACGGTAAAAGAAACCAGGATGAGGCTCGCAGGTCTGTTTAGTATCTATCTATCTCTCCTATTAGTCAGCATCAGAGCAAGTTCGTTCACGAGCGCCATGCAACAGCAACTGGTTCTATCTGTTACTTTACTATGGAACTGTCTACCTTGACAGTATGCCACATTTAGACCCCGCGGCTGCGGCGACGGCTCCAGCTAAGTCATTTTCCTGCTACAGTCAGTCCGAAATATTCATTCAAACAGCCATGGAATGAGATTAAGGGTTCACTCATGGATATCTCAATACCCTCTACCATCGCAGTCCCAACCACTATAATGTATTGCTAGAGACGCACCTGTTTTCGAAAGCGGTAAGAAGCGATTTTTCAGAGCTGTAAATAGCTTAGAATCCAAGCAAGGTCAGCGGTGTAGGCACAGATCCTTGCAATACATATATATATATATACGTATAGCTATACGTACAAGTATATATATATACGTGCTAATTAAGCGGATGTTTCTCAATCACACAGTCATTTTCTATCATTGGTGTTGGCAGTTCTTTTACAGTAGTAATTATGTACGCACCCATTTTGAAGGCCGTTCATCGTGCAACGTCAGAAACAAGGGAGGTCATACAAGATAACGCGCTGTTCGTTGGCCGCTAGGCAAGTCTTGACGGTGGATCGTTTGGTCGTAGATGCAGGTATGGTCAGAGCACCTAAACTAAGCACTTCCACGTTATGTCCGATTAATGTAGGTTTGCCCACACTACGGTGTACTAGTTTGTGGTTTTCCCTAAATTCTGATGTCAGGAAGCCGTCAATCAGCCAGAGATATAAGCCGCTAAACAACGACGCTTTTCCCTCGGAAGGCCTTTAGCGGATCTTGTAGACCCCGTAGGACGCCTCAGCAAACGTTATTGCATGGCACAAGGAGCTATTGCATATCCACAATTGCAGCGGAAGTCGCCGATACAGCGGTTGAAGTATTGTTGTTTTTTTTCTCGTTCATAGTAGAATAGATTTGCATGCCTGCTTTTGTTGCCAGTGGCTGTGGGAAACTTAATGCGAGGGACCTAGGTGCACCCAGACGGTTTTCTCGCGTGGCAGACTAACAAACTTAGTAAGCCATTTAGGCTATCTGTTCTCTTCTCTCTAAATACGAACTTATATCGAACAGCGAGTACTGTGGTGCTATAGGTGTCCTGTGAATATATAGCCTACG